>NC_053124.1:17904407-18024407 GCF_010015445.1 Perca fluviatilis | reverse complement strand
CACTCTGCATATTTATGCAGCTTTTACCAGTGTTAAAATAGTGACACTCTTTAACATGATCTCAGATCTGCTTCTGTTGTGTCTCACCTTATTTCCTAATGCCTCCTCCCCGCAGCTCTCTGAAGCAGATCCACACTCAGCTGCTGGCAGATTTTCAGGACAAGAGTGAAGCCATTAAGCTCACCACCAAATGCATCACCTATAACCTCAACACTCCATGCTCTCGGCTCCCTGCCGGTCAATACAAGCCTAACTATGTGAGCTATGACAAGTGGCTGTCCCACTGCAAGGACCTATGGCTGATGGCTGATAACCTGATTAAGGACTCGTCTTCCTTCAGGGGAAACCTGCGTTTTAACCTGGTCAATGTAAAACAACACTGACCATACCTCAGACTTTAGACAAAGACTCCTGACCTTAGTCCATTCTTCACTAGTCATGATTTTCTGTCATAACCTTGCTGATATGTGTGCCTCTTATAGCTAAAAAATGCCCAGGAGTGCCAGCGCCGCAGCACAAATGATGCCCTGAGAAAGAAGGTCAATGTGCTGAGCAAGATCCAGGATACGCTGATCTGGGAGAGGCAGCGGGTCAGTCTACTGGATTGTAGTCACAATTCACTATATCTACCATCCACAGACCAATTGGACTTTTGTGATGTTCACAAATTTTTCTGTGGCTTTCTATAATCTCCAGACAAGGGATGAGTTTTCTGATTTGACAAAGGACATAGAGAAAGTGGTGGGTCAGCTCAGGAACTGTGATTCCAAGCTGCATCAGGTTACCCACCGCCTGGACATCCTCAACCAGAGACCCAGACATGAGCTCTGCCTGGACCAGGTGAGTGTCTCGCCAAGCAGTTACAGTTACAGTTATGATATGATATTGTTGCAGTCAGAAGCACAGAAAGCCTCAAATTGCATGTCAATTCTCAGTTGTTACCTCTGTGGGATATACAATGGCTTTAAACCTCTTTTTCTGTTGCTCCTCCTTCAGCCCTACTTCAGCCTCACGCTGGAGAAACATGACCTGACAAAGATGGCAGCTGGATTTCGCCCAATACTGAAGCGCTCTCAGTAAGTCTGTCCAGTCCATTCACAATGTTTCCCTTTCTAATGAGACCAAACTGTATCAATTTTTTACGATAACCTTGTTTGTAGGCAGGACCTGGAGCTCACACGCAGGCGCCTGATGATTCTGGAGGACAACCTGGCCAAAAATGCTTATGCCCTGGAGGTGGAGCGGAAGTGCCAAAACCTGCACCAGAGTTTCCTCCCTGTGCTTGACACCATTGTGGTCCTCGCCAACAGGCCCAGGCTCTGCTCGGCCAACAACAGAGCTCTACTTACAGTAAAGCCTGGAATAGTACATTAGTGCTCTACTGCACCCCTGTGGTCTTTTCATGTGGTGATGCAAAATGCAATAAAATACCTTTTAAGCAAAATTACATTGGCTTGTCTCGAGGCCCTTATGATTTCAGGTAATATTGTGCTTTTTGTGCACATTCCCAAATAAGAAGACAGTGGTGAATTTGACGCAGAAATCAAATCAAATATAATAGGGCTTATTAGAGGATGCGAGAAATTAACTAATTTATTTAGGATTTTTTTTTTTTTAATCATGTTACTACAAACCAATGTACACAATAGATGTGGGCAGGTCCAGTAGTTTTTGAGTCAAAATGTTTCAATTTTAATAATTTCAGGAAATTGCTCAAGTGGATATATTATTCAGTATTTCACCATCATCAATCACTTAATTCCCAGTGTAAAATGCAGTGTAAAATGCTTTGAATAAGCATTATGTTGGAAAATAAAATCTAAAGACCATTAAATGGAAGAGAAAACTGAAATAACATGTAGACAGTGTAGATCTTTTGGTGGTGTTTGGGCGTGGGTGGGGGGGGGCTGAATGGTTGAAGGTCTTGGACTTCAGACAGTATTTCTAAAAATCCTGGATACAGAGACAGGATACAGTCTGGACGCCACCAGTGTCAGTAACACATTTGGATCAGCAGTAACAGAGGTGTGAAGACGGTGTTTTGTAGTCCCCTGACTCCTGACACCCACGGCTTGTTCCTGGGTGTCACCTCTTTAAGCGGGTCAGATTTATTGTAGCAACCGCCCTTAGCAACGCACCGGGACCATGGAGACTGTCTAAAGTGTGAAGGAATGCAAGGCTACACGGGTCAAAACACAGAGAAAAAGCTCACCAAGGTGTAATTAAGCCTGATATTTATGATTTTTATGGACCTATTTCACATCGTTCCTTTGTGGTGAATATGGGATGCGGCAACTCCACAGCGGTCCAACCGTTGAGACCGGCAGAGTTCAAGGGAGACGAGGTAGGCTCCGTCTCAAACAACAACCAGCAACTTTCAGTTAACTTAGCGTCAGCTAGTTCAAACTGTGGAGAGGAGTTCAAATTGGTGTCTTAACGGCATACGAGAAATGTGAAGTAACGTTATAGCGAAGAGCTGCTACAGGTGTTACGCCGAAAGCTGTGTGCCATTCAATGTTGTGGTCCTACAGAATAAATATTGTTAGGTGGCTTTACTGTACTGGCACGTTTCTGTGTCTTATTAGTCACCGTTTTTGGTAACGTTAATACAGCATGTGACAATGTTTAAAAAAAAACAAAAAAAAAAACAAATTGGTGTCAATTGCGGAAGAAGTATTCAGGTTCTTTTCCAAAGTAAAAGTAGCAATATCACAGTGTAAAAATACTTTATTAAGTAATATCAGAAAAATTTACATGCAGACACTGGGAATATATGTGCTTTAACGTTACCTAATTCCAATAATATTGATATAAGCTAAGTGAGATGTTTTAGGGGATACTTAATAGATTAATAAATGAATTGCAATAATATTAAGGTATGCCTATTTTTAATAACTACTTGTAACGTTACGGTTTGAGGTCTCCACCCCTTAAACCTCTTAAACCGTTCATATTAGTACTTTAATGTTATCCATTCATTATTAACATATTTGGGGATAACCTCAGAATTTGCACATTAATTGAAAAAATGTTACATACATTTACATGCATACAAACACTGTAAGCAAAATGTAGCCTACTTAAAAGTATCAGAAGTAGCTCATGATGCAGCCAATTTCTGAGTCCTATAATGATCGATTAAAGACACATTCTGTCGGATAGTTACTGTATTATCAAGTGCATCACATACAGGTCAGAGGTTACACTGTAAACTAAATTGGTTTCAAATTCTGAGATTATGTCATTCGTAGGTGTTACCTGCTGTGTATCATTATTGTTCCTGAGCTACTGTGTTCATGACAATGTGTCAACACCCAGATGCCACCATAACAACGCCATGTCTGGGATACTATGCAGAATGGGGTCAGGGGATACAATGTATTCATCATGCATTCATACTGTGTCGCTGTGATGTCAGGATGAGACAGAGAGTAAAGTTGATGGTCGTGGAGACTCTGCTGTGTCAAAGGGCACCACAGACAGCGGGGTGGTGATGGAGAAGAGAGACATCCATGTGTTACCTGGAGCGGTGCCCAGAAAACTCCCCCCTATAACATCGGAGTGTGTCAGAGAAAGCGATGCGGACAGAATTACACAAGATGGTGAGTGAGCTGAATGAAACACACTGTGTCATAGAGAAAATCCAGTGCACACAACAGTGTTTTTATTCTCCCTGTGTGCCAGGCTTGCTGCAGCAGGAGAGCACACTGCAGGAGCGCCCAAGGTCCAGTGACATCCTGGAGGAACTGCTGAACCAAGGCATCATACTTGTGGGACAGACGAGACAGAGGGGCAGCGGGGCCGGAGAGGCCTACAGCATCATGGTGGGTACCTGGTGCACACTGGTCAAACGGGTGAAACATGCTATCACGCCACTTATCGGCCATCCCCCTACAGGCTGAATTTCACTTGGGTAGAACTGGAGAACACAATAACAATACTGTGATATTATACAAAGTTTTTTTCATGGTCTTAAAAGCTTCACTTCACTTAATATTTGGATTGTCTGTTCTCTGTGTGTGTGTGTGTGTGTGTGTGTGTGTGTGTGTGTGTGTGTGTGTGTGTGTGTGTGTGTGTGTGTGTGTGTGTGTGTGTGTGTGTGTCAGCTGGATGACGGGGAGGGGGTCAGGCGAAGGCCTCCTGCCAGACTGAAGTCCCTAAACGGTAAGAAGGTGGAAAGTTTACCTAGCAAAGAAGAGATTGAGGAGAAGATAAGACTTGCTGAGGAGAGACGCAAGGTACTGTGTGTCATCATGTACACACACACACACACACACACACACACACATACACACATACACAAACATACACACACTGATCTACTCCCTCCTCTCTCTTTCTCTCTCTCTCAGTTAAGGGAAGACGAGCTCAGGATGCGTTTGAGGACCAAGACAGCCCGTGTTCGGGGCTCTGCTCCCACCTCCAGCACAGAGGACGAGGATGCAGCTCTCAGCCCTGTGGAGCCGCTACAGTCACTGCTCACCCCGGACCACCTCGATCCACTGCCTCACAGCCAGATCCAACGTGAGGCAGCCGAAGGCGGGGAGTGGGTGAGAGAGGCTGGAGGTGATGTCAAAGAAAAAATGGGTAGAGCAGACAAGGGAGAAGGGAGGAGAGTGCAGGGAGAAGATAGGGGAGATAACAGAGAGGAAGGTTCAGAGAGGGGGAGTGAGGATGGTGATGGGGAAGAGGAGAAGGAGTTGACCCAGGGGGAGCAGCTCAAGGAGGACAAGCTCCTTACAGCCTCTGGGGAGCTGGAGAGTGACTCTAGCTTTCAACATGCAGAGGACAAAGAGCAGATATTTTAAATAAAATGAGCCATGAATCAGTGCTAAGAGAGATAAAAGAGAGGAGGGAGCCAAAAATGTTTGCACAGTCGAAAGGTTGAAACTTGTAAAAAAAATATATGTATACAGTATATGTTGTATTAGAAGAAATTAACAGATGTAATTAAGCTATGATTGGGCCTACATGATGGAATTGGATGGAATGTGGATGTGAATTGTTTGTACTTAAGTGAAAAAGTACTGCTTCTACTGCAGGGATGTGTATTGGCCCATAAAGTGTTGTAATAATTATAAGCATAAAGGAATATGAGGGTTTTCTTTCCAAAGCAATATAATTAACCTCAGTGAAAGCTTTAATACATATGACCAAGACTTCTTGCCAACATACAAAATGACTTTAAATGAGATTTTAGTTTTACATTTAATTGTAAAATATGATATTGCTGAGTCTTATTTTGCATATGAAGGGTGTACTTGTTCTGTCGGACATAAGATGGCGCTGTTTCAGTGGGTTGAAATTGCAGCTCCCTAAAGTCAGTGCACCCCATCTATAAAATAAGTTCTCAGGAGGAGGTTTTGGCAACATGTGGAGTAAAGATGTGGAAGGTGAAGTATTTATCAATCATTAAAGTGTTCCCTATGGGTTGTTTATGAATGCGTAAATCTAAAACTTTGTGAAATTATCTCATTTACTGTAGAACATTTGAACTTTTAGATAACTTTTTCGGAGAGGTTGAGGGGTGACCACGGTGTGACTGAGCTGTGGGTATTCATCTGTCCCAGTGACCTTTGACCTTTAGCGTGTCTCTGCCTTACAGGTGTGTGCTGTAGCCAAATGGATAACGAGTACAAAGTTACAGTTTCAGCTCTCCAGCACTGCAGCCTTTGTGTTGGTTAAAATAAAATTTCAAAAAACTAAGATTATAAAGTATGTTTCTGGTGACTGTTGCTGACATACATTCACTGTACATGTGTAATGCGGAGTATTTTTTTAAAGGTTATTGGAAATATAGTATAATTAAAGCTTTTAATGGGCCCACAGCCTGCTATTGTAAAGGTACAGCATAAGAGGATTCAGACTAGTCAGCATGCTGCACATGAACAGAAAACAACAATTGGACGCAACCTGACCGGATCCCCATTGTTGAGCCTAGGAAACTCAATACTGGTCCCCTTTTTTTCACGACTCCACTCGGACTTTAAAGCGCGTATGCCCGCATGAATAAAATAGTGAGTGAACAGAGACACCGCAGATAGACGCTCTATCAGGTTGCATTACTTTTGGGATGTGGAGTCCTGCGTTGGCAATTCACATTCAGATGTGACAGTCGTAGGTTTTTCTTTAAGAATAGAAATATTGGTTGAGGCTTTTATTATCAGCCTACAAATTTGGATAATTAATTTGGCAATCGTTGGGCAACCCTGTAAAGACAAACACTAGTGTCTGACATTATAAATGGACTTGAGTCAAGTGACCTTTTTTAATTGGCATGACAAGATTTGACACTAAGCATCTTTTTTTTCCCACAACAAATATGACATACAATGATGGTCCCGTGCGCAAATGTGTCAACTCACCGTGTTACATGGTTAGACAGGATATTATGTGCAGGAGCAGCGCGCTCACAGAAGCGGAGTAGCGATGAATGACTGAACAAGCAGCCTATTTCCCTCTCACATTACTGGGGGTGAATTATCAAATGATCCATCCAGCAGTCAGCCCAGTGCGGAGAAGGGCCAAGCTTCGCAAGTTGTATTAATCATTGATGTTCAGAGACTCCTGATTGAATCGATCTCTGACTTGATCCTTACTCATTATAATAGCTGTGCTCAATTCTATGACGCACGACGCATTGGATACGTTTGAAGTTAGTTCTCAACCTAATGTAATTATTGAAATGTGATAACCATATTTTAAAGACAATAAGGGTTAGCAAAACTTGTTAATCTCAAGGACACCAAAATAGATATATTATCGAAACTCCGCTTGTTAAATTTTCGTCCCAAGTTGTCAGATATGATTTTTCAAACCAGGTTCATTAGGCCCATTACCTTATACAAAACAGGGAAATCCATAAGTTTCACTACACTTTCCCCCCCCCCCCACAAGTGGACTGTCTTGAAGGCTCCTTCCAACACCTGTCTGTCTGCACACTGCTGCTGCTGCTGCTGTGATGTGATGTGTCTTTCCACTTCCACTGTGTCCCTGACCGGCTGTTTTTGCAGGATGCCTATATGCACGCCTATAGAGAAACAGGTCGGAGCTTTTCCACGAAAAAGTCCACGTTTGCTTTACGTTTTATTTCACCAGTGAGTAGAACGCACAACATCAACGGATAGGCTATTTATTTTTAAACCAGCGAAAATCACACAAACATTTCCACTTCCAAACATTGCATTTCCTGAAACCCCCGCTGCTCCTCTTTGTCCCCAACCTATCATCAGTGGAAACAGGTTTTGTTGGCCCCTGATAGATAATTTAACGTGATTCTAGTAGATGATCTTTTTTTTGTGTGTGAAGGAGCTCCAGTGTTTCACTTTGTGCTGGTTTCCCAGCTGTTTGTGAGCGCTGGTGGGCGGGCAGAGATGGACTGAAAGCTGGGTGGAGTTAGGAGCAGCGCTTTTAGGAATGGGTCCCAAACCTATTTAGTTAGACAGCAGAGTTACCAAGAAGAGCTGGAAACACCTGATGGTCTCTGTGGGACAATCCGCTCCATATAACTCTCCTCTTAAGTGTCGGAAGATAAATCTACCTCCAGGCTTACTTTTTGTCAAGTTTTCGTTGTGTTTTCTCTTCTGAAAAAGTTACAGAGCCAGCTTATCTCTCGTTCCTTCTCTTCATCCAAAGAATTACTGATAAGGAGACATTGCACTATTCTTTTTTTTTTATTGTTGCTATTTATTGTATTTTGCACTAACGATGCACACCACGCAAAAGGACACGACCTATACGAAGATTTTTGTCGGGGGTCTCCCCTACCACACCACGGATTCAAGTCTCAGGAAATATTTTGAGGTGTTTGGTGAGATCGAAGAAGCGGTAGTCATTACCGACAGACAGACCGGCAAGTCTAGGGGTTATGGATTCGTAAGTATCGCTTATTAACAATTCTATCAGTTTTACACTTAATTTACTTCTAACTTTTACGCATGCATGAAAAGCCCTGCAACAACGCGTCTCTGTTAAAGACAAGTGTGCGGCTGTTGCTGTCTGTCACAACATCATGACTAACGTTAACTTAACTGCAGTCATGGGGTGTTTATGTTTTCATAAAAAGGCCCTTATTAAATTCATCATTGGCTTCTGTTGCAATATTGCACCCACCGACTTGTTGCGCTTCGGTATGCGCCCGGGCACGTTTTATAGCGAGCTGCCCTCACACTGACAGCTCTGGTGGGCTGAGGAAAAACCTCACGATGATGATTTCTGACTCTGGTACACTGGTTTCATCATCTCAAAGCTGTTTACAGCTCAAATATTTTACTCCCACTTGTCATAAAACCTGACAGACAAAACGCATTTCAGACGCAGATATATAATGCGACCACCAGCTCAATGCTACTCTGACTGTGTTTCAAAAAAAGCCTATCTCTTGTTAGTTTATTAATGTAGGCCTATAACAAATGCCTAATATACATACACATATACATATAATATACATGTTACCGGGCTGCCTGAAGAGGGACACCAAATATGTATTTGGTCTCTTCAGAGATAAATTAATAGCCTATTATGTTTGAAGTAACTTTGGCACATACTGTATGTTGGGATGAGTATGTTTTAAAAGTTGCATAGTCGCCCTTGGAATGCACAAATATCTTTGTATTTAACGTTTCTCTGTAAAACTGAGATGTATTAACTCCATTTTTACATAAATCCTTTCTTTATTGTTGTATCATCACAATAATGATGCATTGTTCATCCTTATTTTATTTATTTTCTCCTGGAAAATGCTTTCAGCCAGGTTAGTTAGGTATACCAGTTGTTAAAAGAGTGCAAAATAGTGAAGTTCCAAGCAGCAATAAAGTCTGTAATGGGAGTGATAAGGGAGCCATGTTCGGTCAGTCATCTCAGGCTGGCTCCCATTTACTGCTGATAGTTTCAACACATCCACATGAGGGTGATGGATGTGTGTGTGCTGCCAAATACTTGTTGCTGTTAATGATGGCCACACGCGCACAGGTACACACAGAAAGAGGACTAACATGCACATACACTTGTATACCAAATTATGTTCACATGCACTCTCCCATCAATTTATTAGGCTTAAGTATTTTATCACAGTTCTTTTTTTTTTGAGGTGGCGATCTTAAACAGGCTACAGACCCGGGGCCTGTAAGGACCCCAACCCAATCATTGACGGCAGGAAGGCCAACGTCAACCTGGCCTACCTGGGGGCCAAGCCTCGGGTGATGCAGCCAGGTAGAAACAGCCAAATGAGGATCAATAGAATACAAAAACACATTTTAAGTTCCTTTAAACAAGTCACATAAATACATGTGCATATATGGTTTGTTTAAAGAGCAGATTTTCCAGATGAATAAACCACAGAGCATGTTTTATCAACATAGAAAGTGTTTGCTTGGAATCACTAAATTAGGAGGTGTTTTTTGGAAAACCAGTAAACAAGAAATTCAAGTCAATCCATCCTGAGTTTCACCTCAGGGTTTGTTTGTTTTTTAAGGTAGCTGTGGCCAATGTAAGCACACGTTAGGAGGTTATAAGGTTATATATACTCATGTTATTTAGCCTATCAGTGAAGAAATAAATGGTGTCCAGATTCACTGTTTTTTTTTTTTTTACTTTTGACTTGGTCAATACAATAAAGGATTCAACATACGGTACATCACCAAACAAATGATGAGTTTAAGGGGCACATTGGTCCTGAATAATCCCTTCTATTACATACACATTTAGTTAAATGTCATTTTGAATGCTATCAGCTCTTACAGATTCACTTTTTTACATTATGTCTTCTGCAGGTTTTACTTTTGGTGTTCCCCAAATTCATCCTGCGTTCATCCAAAGGCCTTATGGGTAAGTATTGATGAGTCTACTTGTATTTAAGAGAAATTTTTGGGATGTACACATTGCTTATGTAGAGGCTAAATAACATGTTTTAATTTGATCTTTTCTCAGTTTAATATGTGATAATTGATACTATCAGTCTGTTTTTTTTAAATACTTTTTCCTTTGTTTCTCCCCAAACATAATTGATGGCTGGTAATTAGAGGTGGACAATAGGTTAAATGTAGCTTTTTCCTTTATCCCTGTCCACCAAGCAGCCAGTCAAACTGCCTTTCCTAGGTTTGCCTGTTTGTAAAACATGTGTGTACATACTCGTATGTGTGTGTGCTGAGTGGACAATGATGGAAACTTCCAGCCTGACTCAATGTTATCTATCTTTCTCTGGTCCGACAGGCTCGCTCTCGGTTAAGCTAACTGTGCTGGTTTGTGGAATAGTTCTGCGAACGTAATCACAGATCAGAGAAAGGAATTACCTGTAGACTCAAACAAACACAAACAAGCTCTCAAAATGGTGATTATAGATGCATGTACGTGGGTTTTGACCTGTTTTTATTTTTATTTTATTTGAATAGAATTTAGAGCTTTGTGTGCGGTTATGAAGTGGTGTTGTTAGCTAAACCGTGTGCTTTCTTACTTTAATGACCAAAAAAAAAAAAAACTGGATTGATTGAATTTTTGGGGTGTGTTAACTTTTCCAAGGAAGAGCAAAGCTTTAAATTTATTTATTATTATTTCATTGCTTTTAGTTTGTGGTTGACCTGTTTTGTTTAACAGGATGTGCTGTTTCATGTGTTATCTGGCTGTCCTGTTGGAGTGCCTGGTGAATTTTCTGTGTGACTTTTGAATTTATTTTTCCTCCAATCAGCTCCTTACTCTCATTCCTCACATTATTCCCTAAAATAACAAAACCCATCACTGCTTGTGTGTGCTTATAGCATCTTCCTAGTGTTACTAGCAGTTTCTCACATTAACACAACAAATTCTCTATGAAAGTGTCTCTCTTTGCCATACTACTGCTGGTCCACTTTGTCAATTCATTACAACTCTCTTGTCTTCCTTACTGTCCTACCACATAGGCGAGACCTGTGGTCCCGCAGCACCATTTACATTTATCATAAATGTGGATGTCTATTGAATGAATGACACAGTTATTATGTGAGCTCAAGTCATAGCAATATGTGTAAGTATGTGTGTACATGTCTGGTTGCATTGGTACTCTGTGCTCTTATTGTGTTTGTATCAGCGTGTGTTTGTCTTTGTCCGTTCACATAGTCTCAAAGTCTCCAGTGTGACAAACAAATGTCTGGATGTCTCTCTCTCTCTTTCTCTCTCTCTCTCTCTCTCTCTCTCTCTCTCTCTCTCTCTCTCTCTCATTCTCTCGGAGCAAGCTTTCGTCACATAGGCCCGTGGTGTTAAGGAAAACAAGCGCGCCCATTGTGCCACACAAAGCCCCGAATGCTGACTCTGCAGTCGCATGAAGCTCTGTGTGTGTGTGTGTGTGTGTGTGTGTGTGTGTGTGTGTGTGTGTGTGTGTGTGTGTGTGTGTGTGTGTGTGTGTGTGTGTTGGGGGTCTGGTAAGAGCAGAGCAGGGACCATTTAAACAGGGACAGAATGGATGTTTTAAGGGCCACATTAACGTACAGCCTTTCCATATGCACATACCATCTGATTTGTTTGTCTTTCACAATTAGCTTGTAGTGAAACTGCTATGTACAAATATTATGGAAGTTAATTACTGAAAAAACTATTGACTAAGTATAAAACAAGTTTAAGCACTTATCAGTCTGCAAGTCCAGCTTTGAGAGCGTGCAGTGACAGATTGACAAGTGGAGAATGAGGACACAATTGTGAGACTAATGATGCAAGACAAATTCATCAAATAGATTAAAATTAAACTTTCTCATTGAGTTCCAACTCCAATGGAAGACCAAAATCTTAAACTTGCCTCAAAGGGGTTTACAATCTGTACAGCAAATGACATCCTCTAGGCCCTCGATTTGGATGAGGAACAATTCCCAAATAAGCATCTTTTAAAAAAAGAGGAAGAAATGGCTACCAAAGGAAGGAACACTTTGTCACTTGTACTCATTTTAGTAACAAAGTTTCCATCCTTACACAGTCATCAGGTAAAATACACTTAGTCAAACTCATCAAAATATATATGATATGATACAAATAAATATATACACCCAAGAAGAGTTCACCAATCAGAGGACAGCAGCAGCACCTCTCGGCATCCGTACAAATAAAAGTAGGTACAGCTCATAAAATAGAGAACTTCACATTACATAAGGACATTGTGTTGCTACAAACTACACAAATCAGCCATATGCAAAGGTAGATAACATATCTAAAACACTTTAACTGTAAGAAGCTATGACACCAACAGCTAATTGTTGCTAATCTTTATTTAGCCTTGAACTTTAATGACCACTGGGTTGTGTGAACATTCCAGTAAAGACACACAGACACACACAGACACACAGACACACACACACACACAGTGTGAGGACTTGTTCTTCACACACAGAAGAAGTAGTCACACACACCAGCATGGCTTCACGTGTGTGTGTGTGTGTGTGTGTGTGTGTGTGTGTGTGTGTGTGTGTGTGTGTGTGTGTGTGTGTGTGTGTGTGTGTGTGTGTGTGTGTGTGTGTGCTCGGGCTTGTGTGTGTGCACTTGTATAGTTTACCAGACCATCCCGTAGATACAGTAGTAGTTGGAATATCGGAGACAGCAAAGGTACAATCCAAAAAAATGCTTGATGTGTTTGATTTCGAGAGCAGTGGAGATGGGTACATACCACTGTCTGGAAGTCCTTTTTTTAAATGTTAAAATAGTTTCTATCTGAGAAGCTGTCTCTACAGTCAATCATATACAATAGCTGCTGTTAAAATTGTGCAACTGAAGGTTTGGGGGAATGTTATGCCACATTTCCACTACATGGTATGGCACGGCACAACTCAACTCGACTCGCTCTTTTTTGGTCTTCCATGAGCAAAAGTTGTGGCTAGTACGTGGTTCCTGGTGCCGTTGTTGGTACCATCCTGGTCGAGGTTCCAAGCGACCTGAGCCGATACAAGAAGGTGAAGTTAAAACACTGCAGACCACGGACTGGTCAGAGAGAACTGTCACTAGCGCGACACGGGACATCCTGAACAAACAGCCATTTTTAAATAGCAAAGCTACCATCAAAAGCGACATTTTTATTTATTCATTACCCAGGTTAAAAAAAATGGCAGCCTGCAAAACTACAGCATACATTAAGTACACTACGCCATATAATTGATGAAGTGCAGACGTTCCTCTGTTTGGTGACAAATGAAAGGATCCAGCGAGTGTTACGTTGAAGATGATGTCACAGCAGTTTTAGGCAGTGTCCCTATGGCGATCAGCTCAGAAACCCGCCTACACTGAGGGGATACTGTCCGCAGTGGAAAACGAAATAAAGAAAAGCATCTGATATCAAAAGTGAGTTGAGTTGACTCGAACAGAACCATGGCATTAAATGTTACATTATGCCATTTATGCCGAGTCATAATAGACAGTTTTTTTTTTTAAGTATAATAATTGATGCGGCAAAACCAGAGATGTCGTCTTTTTTATTCCAACAGGCTATCAAGGTCTGCTAAGCTTCATATCAAAAGACACACCTGCACCCTTGTAGTCTTCAGCCCCCAGTCAACATTGAATTATTATATGTCGCACAGCTCTATTTGGAGCCACAAAAGGCTTTATACAATTTTTTTTCACATATGCAGTGGAACTCCCCAAGACCTGTAAACAGATTTTGAGTTTCCTTTTTAGTCAACATTGCTTTATGAAGACTCAATTTTTAAATTTAACAGGTTGAAATCAATACCATACAGCCATTGTTGTTTGGGGTTAAATGGCGTCTCTAAAATCATCCTGGAAATCTGCCTCACCCTGCTGAGTTTCATTAGCGCAGGTTTCAAAGGAGAGTTTTAGTGTCACAATGTTGTTTCTGAGGATTTTTTTTTTTTTTGGATTAGAGTAACTTTCGAGAAAAAACGTATTTTTCTTTTTTTGGGGCATTTCTGCCTTTATTAGATAGGAAAGCTGGGACATGAAAGGGGAGAGAGAGGGGGAAGACGTGCAGGAAAACCGTCACAGGTCAGACTCTTCTGCGTCGAGGAATAAACCTCTGCATATGTGCGCCCGCTCTACGAAACAAAACACTTACCTTTCAATTAAGACATTTTGTTACTGGCCTTCAAAAATTGGTCTAACCTGTGTTTGTGTTTCACATTGACCTTTGGCCTTTACTGACAGCCATACCAAACATCTACACTACAATGCCACTTATTCAGTTTATTTCCTCCCTTTTCTTTTGTGTGTCTCTTCAGTGGAGTGCTTGTGCTGTGCCCTTGTTGTCGTTCTGTAATCGGCTTAGTCGAGGTGGACTATTTTTACATATTTCTTCCTCTCTGACGCCTTGCTGTTGTTTTCCCTGTTTTTCACCTGGCGCACTGTTTTCAGTTGAGATGTGGATTGGATTGGATAATGGAGTGCTCACAATAGGGTTGCCACGATAGATCCTGCCTTTCAACCTTTAACATTTTCTGCACCTCCTCTCTTCTTTCCCAATCCAGACTCAAAAAAGTGACCACCTGATGTTTTATGCAGACTCGACTGATTATATTTGGTTTCCATGATTTTCTCTCAACAGATTTTTGAGCCACGTTCATTTAAACTCACCTACAGTCACATAGCTGTTGTTTGAGCTTTCTGCAACAAATTGTTTCTGTCAAGACTGATGCTTCTCATTAAATTTGAATTAAAGTGACATTGAATTTCACTCTACTTTTATCTTTAGTTAAGTGGAGGGAGGGATGTTTTTCAGGACACCAAGGATTGAAATTGACATTCAGAGCTTTCAAGTTTTTTTTTTCTTCTTTCTTCCACCTACAGTCAAAAGTTGACACTTCACTTCTTTAAACCATTGGTGTAAATTTCCAAAACTCCCCTCACGCTTGCTGTCAGACAGAGTTTCCAGACCTTATAGAGTCTGGGGGGGGGAAGGGGGGATAAGGCTATGTCATGGAGGGCAGAATGTGCTCCCTGTTCATAATTGTTTATTTAATCAAAACATCCCTCTGGGTGCGGAGCCTAGTCCCGGCTCCCCCTGCAGCCTCCCCAGCTCTTTGTCCCGACACAGAGGGGGAAATGGCCAGCAGCGTCCCTTTTTGAAAACTGTCCAGCTGTCAAAGTGGCAGTGACATTTTCACAATGCTTCCCTGGGCTCATCTCCTCTGTCCGCACCCCCGCCCCCCGGCACTGTAAGCCTTCCCTCCCTCCCCTCCCCACCCACTCGCCCTCCAGCAGACAGGGGGACGGCACCAGAGCCAAATCCACATGTGACGGACAAACGAGCTGGAGGTTTCAGATCCCAAACTTTTTCTTTCTTCTTGCCTCTCTGTAGCTCTGCCTCCACATACACAAAACTGACCAAAATAGGAAATATGAGACCTGTTCCCATGTTGTAGCCCATAAAGACCATAACATCACCACCTCCGAATGTAATCATACATATGTGATTTTTCAGTAGATGTGAGTGACCCAGAGGTGTTAAAAGTTTTGCTTACCTTCTAGTCCTCTTTTTCCAAAAATATTTCTATTTTGGCAACCCTATATTGTTCTAATCCCTACTAGCAGGCATTTCCTTGGTGTTCTTGACTGGTGGATTGGACTGGGGATGGGTGGTGGGCGGGCGCTTGACCGCAGTGTGATGGAGTTGGGTTTGGTTTTTAGGGTGGGTGCTATTACCATCAGACTGGGTGAATGAAACTAACCTGTCATATGTGTGTTTGTTTCACAGCATCCCGGCCCACTACGTGTACCCTCAGGCCTTCGTTCAGCCCAGTGTGGTCATCCCTCATGTGCAACCTACAGCTGCTGCACCTGCCACCGCTTCCTCCCCCTACATCGACTACACCGGAGCTGCCTACGCGCAGTATTCTGCAGCCGCAGCCAACGCTGCCGCTGCATATGAGCAGTATCCCTACGCTGCATCCCCTGCCGCCGCAGGCTACTTAGCTACTGCCGGCTACGGCTATGCAGTCCAGCAGCCTTTAGCCACAGCTGCCCCAGGCTCAGCCGCCGCTGCAGCAGCAGCCTTTGGTCAGTACCAGCCTCAGCAGCTGCAAGCCGACCGCATGCAATAGCAGCCACTGCAACCACTGGACATGCAGAGAGAGGAGGCCTGCACCCGGCCACAGCTGATTAGTCAGAAGGAGCAGCGAAGGAAAAGGAAGAGGGAGTGGCCTTAAGGGTGGGTGTGTCAGCAACTTAGAGGCAGAGTTGCTTTAAAAAAGTGATGATGATGATGATGGTGGTGGTGGTAGTGATGATGATGATGATGATGATGGTGGTGGTAGTGATAATGATGGTGAGGTGGGAACCTTTTACAGTAACTTTCCAACTTGCTGTGCTTCAACCAAAAAACGAGAAAATGAAAAAAAGTCGCAGAACAAATAATGGAAAGTGATATACTATTATTGTTGTTGTTATTACTATTATTATTATTATTATTATTATTATTATTATCATTACTATTATCATTGTAGTAGAGTACTTATTTCTAGAGAAGAAAAGCAGGAACTAATCCCTGTGGTTGGTATAGGTGTTAAACTAAGCCTTTAAGTCCTATTGCTGTCTTTAACGTTAGTTTAGGAGACTGTTCTCTTTTTTTTCAGTTATTTGATGCCCTCATAACATTTATATTTATTATTGTTATTATTACACATTGGGGGCTCTTCTTGTTCTTTTTGTCTTTTCAAGTGCAGTTTTTGAGTTAATATTTTCTGATAATCAGGGAAATGGAACCGTTTCCAACGTGTTAGCTATTATTATGTGACCTCTGTCGGGAAGTCGAGGAGTCGTAACTTGTCGTGTCACACATATTTGAAGAACTACCTTTTTATCTTCCTGATGCTGAATGTCCCTTTTTTACATTATGTCTTGACCTCTTGACCTATGCAAACAAATCACCAGGAGACAAAAAACAACAAAGAAAAGAAACTGAAAATGTCATCAACTCTGACTTGATTCTTGGACTAAAGGGGGACTTGGCAAACAAAACAAACGCACTGACAAAAGGAAAGAGGTTGAAAATGGCTTCAGACAATGAGAAACACTAAATCAGTCCCTTTTCCACATGTTTCACCTACACAGACACATGCATCCAGAGTTGCACACATAGCAGTCAAAGACAAAGGCAGCACAGTTGTGTTTCTCTCTGGCTCTGGGATGGAGAGAAAGAAAAAGAGAAAGAAAGAGGGAGAGAGCAGCTGCTGGTGGGGGTGGACAGAGCCGCTCCAGCGCCACACAGACGGATCACTCTGGAAAGAACGCATCACTTGTGCTCGTTTGTTGAGCTGTCACATTTTAATCCCTGGCCAGGCCCATTTGGGAACCAACTTCACACCCCTACACCCAACTCAACAGGGTAACAGAGCCCCACAGCAGAGCCCCCACCCCCCCCAGTCATGCAGCCCTGCAGCTGTCAGCACTTCCACCTCCGTGCTGCTGTAGTCTGGTGTCAGGTACACACTCACAAACACACACACTTTCAACCAAAGCCACCCCAACAACTGGTCTGCCTCATGTCTGTCAAAATCACCAGGTGGGGTGGGAGAGAACGGGGGTTTGACTCTTTGACGTAATGTTGGTCTGTGTGCCTAGATTTTTACTGCTATTTAAGTGAAAAAAAAACAGAAAAAAGAGAATTCTACTATTTAAGATATTTATTTTTGGGGGTTGACTATGTTGACGCTCTGAGAGTAGAGACTTAGTGGCGGTACTGTATTAATAATATTATGTACTCATCTCAAGGCATATATAAGTTATTGATTAGTTTTAGTAATAATAGAACTAAAATAATTATTATTATTAACATACTCAACCAAAAATGTCGATGTAGGAGTTATTTAAGATACTGTTATGTGCACTGTACTTTTTTTTTTTTATCTTTTCGATTCTTTAGAACATGACATGAAATATTAGCTCAATGCCTTTTGTAGGGAAGAAACTTTATTTAAATGCAGGCCTGTTTGCATGCAGATTGTACTCTGCCTCTTCTGTGTTCAGATGAGAGGATACAGTAAAAATAATAATTTCACAAAAAACAAGCAAAAATGCTGCTTTCTCCACTAGAATGTATAGTTGTCGTCAAGGTTTCAGTAGCTGTGCTTCTTTTGCTTAATATTCATCAGATGGGCTATTTTACACTGTTGGGAATTTTTATACTTGAACTATTTCTTACAAGGGAAATATGAAAAAAAAATGACAAAAAAACTTTTTAAGAAAGCTTTTCATTGTCACTGGATGAAGGCATGTAAAATGTTTCTATTTAATGCAAAGGTCCTGTTTATATTAAAACCTTTACTTCAGAATTTCAACACCATTTACTTCAAATTGGAATAAAATGTTCTATATTTAACAAGCTTGGTGACATTTATTTTCATTAAGGCTGCAAAAAAATTAGGTTTCATGTCCGGTTATTTCAATGGGACTCATATGGTGATCTTTTTACACACATCGAGTAACATCTCTCTTTATTTAGCTTAACAAGGCTGTTAATGCTACCAACCTAGCTGGCTAAAAAGCTAGGTGGGTTGTCAGAAAGGATTATTAATCAGTGTCAAAGTGACAGTGTTAGCATTGCTAGCTAGCTGTTGACTAGAGTGACCACATAGAAAGACTGTCTGTCTGTATTTTTGCTCTGCACAGAGTTGTGTCTTTCTCTGAGAAACATCTTTTAAATCAAGACATGGTGGGTTAATTATGAATTAACCAGCTAACCTTAGCTGCTGCCGCTAACACTATCTCTTCTAGCTAGGTAGCCAGCAAGGTAGCATTAGCAGCCTTGTTAAACTAAATAAAAGCAGAGGATAGTTACTGTCTCTGTGTATTTACATCAGGAGCTAGATGGTTGATTTAGAGACAGGTATCATGTGATTGGCTGATATGTGTCATGAAAAGTGACATGAAATAAAACATTGAGACAAAATGCCATTATGAAATAAAAACAGACTTTTAAAAAAAGGCTACTTTGAAATGATACATTTTCATATAAGCTCCTATAAAACTTTATATATTTATATATATACTTTATATATATATAAAACAGCTGTACTGTAGAAGCATGTAAAGTGACAGTTGAACCACTGTGATAGGAGTGTGTATGTGTGTGTGTGTGTGTGTGTGTGTGTGTGTCTGTCTGTCTGTCTGTCTGTCTCTGGCAGCTGTGCAAGGTCTTCAATCCCCACGTGTGTGTGTGTGTGTGTGTGTGTGTGTGTGTGTGTGTGTGTGTGTGTGTGTGTGTGTGTGTGTGTGTGTGTGTGTGTGTGTGTGTGTGTGTGTGTGTGTGTGTGCGTGTGTGTGCTGCTTTTGTGTCTTATTTCTCTGCCTACAAGGTGACAAACACACAGATGCTGCACAGCTCCTCACTGTGAAACCATCTTGAGAAGACATTATTTGAAACATTCTTACATTACAGTCACACCCACAGTTTACATACATCTGACACATAATAAAGTCTCTCAGGACTCAGACCATCAATGATTCATTCACTCTCTAATCAATAAGTCATGTTATAAAGAGTGTGCTTCCTTGTCTCTGCCTTCTTTTACTCGGCTCCAGGGAGTATTTTTGTCCCTGGTGAAAAATGAAACTGTAGGTGGGTGATCGTGACACAGCAAGTCCTTATGGGTGAACTCAGCTGCTATCATAGCATCTGACCTCATGATATAATAAAAGTAAAACCTGTTGCTTTATTAAACTGATGATGTAGAGCTGTAATAGTAGTAAGAGTTCTGATGAGCCTTTAAAGGGGCACCCAAGATCAGTTTACTCGTCATGGGGAGTACTACTCTTTGAGAACAGTTGTAGTCTATAATGTCTTCTGTGGCTCTGGAGGTGCTTTTAAAGTCAGTACCACTTTCTAACAAGGCACTATCTATAAAGTGTTTATGAGTTGTAACAAGTGGCCATGTTAACGAACAGTAAATAATCTGCCAAAAGCTTCTGTCATCAGTGTTAAATCGATTTGGTATTTAATTACAAATGTATAACAGAAAGACTGCATAACAGGCTAGGGGTGTGGGGTCTAATATGTTCAGGTCATATCATTCAGGCCATATGAGGTGTCAAGTGGAGAAATTAAACATTCACGTCAGCCTCCGAGTTGTAATTCTTAGTCTGAGATATCAGGGATTTCTGGATTGTGATGTTGAGATCCAACTTCAGGGAGCGTTCCAGTTGAAATGTCTGACAGGGAACTCGGAAATTACAGTTCAACTGTTCAACGCTCCATTAGGCTAAAGTCAAAATATCTTGCCCTCGGCTGCACCATTTTGTTTTTTAATCTTGGTTTCTCAAATTTCAAATTCCAGAACTTAATAAAAGTGCAATACTAAATCGGTGGAGCACTCCTTTAAACTTGGTTGATCTGGAGGCATTATTGAATTATCATTATTAAATTGTGTAGCCTACCTGTTGATACCAAAGACTCCTAGCATCCAGGATGTAAAAGCTAATTTGAACCTACATCAGCAGCTGATATAATAGGCTACTGAAGTTATCATGTTTAAGGGGATTTCCAAGTTGGGGGTCAAACCTTGGCAGTCGATAGGGATGACTTCCCTGTAAGTTCAGGTCCATTCCCTCAGGAGAGACCCGTGTAGACTTCGCCACAGCCTCAATAACTCGTCTATTTTTAGCAGGGCTGTCTAAGGCTGCCATGTTGCCTGCGAGGTAAGTGCTTGTCCGCCCCAAAGGAGATACTGCGGCACTGAGTCACGGTCGTCTCTGCACGCCGTGAGGCTTTCAGGTTCACCGTGTTGCTTAATTAGGACATCCCGGAAGAGTCACGGTGCTGTGCGCAGCTGAGTGACTGGGCAGGAGGGGGACTGCACGGCCGCAGCACACAGCCACGAATCCGTCCCGGGATATTGACAGTCCCAACAAAACATCAGCTGAAATTTACTGTGGACCAGAGGAAGGAGGTAAGATGTTTCTATACCGACGAGGTTCTAACTGAGTGTGAAGTTTAGTTAATTTTCGGGGTGGGGCGGAGGGTTAAAATTGAGTGTCCGACTGCGCAGAAATGTCCACAGTCATCTTCACCTGCTCCCTGTGTGCCATGTTTTTTTTTTATATTTAGCACGCAGTAAAAGAGCACTGTGTTGATTTCGTACTGACTGTTTTCTTTCATCTCGTTTGTTCCTTTCGAGTAACGGTTATTGTTGTGGCATGAAGCATCATATCTGAGGGGCGGTGAAAGTCCTGTCAGCATGCCAGCAGCGTGTCATGTTTTATAAGCGTCATCTTTTGCCTACACGTGCCTGCGTGATGAGCAACTGTAATCAGACTATATGAGTTTCAGCCTGTTCATATTATAAATTACAGATGTTTTAAGTTTAAATCTCATTTCTGACCAAACAGTTGACAAAACAATCACCTAGAGGTCCATTTAGGAGCTTTTGGAGCTTTTGATTATATCACGGCTCCTCCATGTTAAAGGTTGAGTTTGGTTAAACTTAACTTTTGAGCCAACATTGACAGGAAGTCCTCAGTGCTCAGAAAAAATAAATTAAATGAAAATTAGTCTTGCATTGCCTATATTGTCTATAGCCTATCCACAACGTTCCGGGATTTTTCAGATGCTGCCGGAAATTCTGCCTGATGTCTTTAATTTTTGCCGGATGTCTGTTAACTTGCGCTTTATTTGTTTTGGCATTTTAAACTCCAGTTGATTTATGAAGACAAAGGTTAACTGCACCTCAGATCTCTGCAGGGTAAATCCAGACAGCTAGCTAGACTATCTGACCAATCTGAGTTTTCTGCTGCACGACTAAAACAACCTTTGTATATACACGTGTTCCACCAAAACGAGTTCCTTCCTGAGGCTATTTTGCAGACCCGCTGGGGCTCGTGCGGTGCTAAGCACCGCCCATTACGATATCAGATAGTCTAGCTAGCTGTCTCAATTAACCCTGCAGAGATCTGAGGAGCAGTTAACCATAGTCCTCATAAATCGACCGGAGTTTAAAATGCCAAAACAAAGAAAGCGGAAGGACATCCGGCCAAAAAGAAGTACATACGGCAAAATTTCTGGCGGCAACGGAGCAATCCCGGAAGTGGAAGGTTGTGGATATAGACTACGCAGACCTATCTTCACAGTGCTGTGGAGTAAGGTCTGGCTGCACCACACATACATTCTGGAATAGGAGAAAAAAAACACTCGGTTGTTTGCATTTCTTTAAACCAATCACAATAGTCTTGGGCAGCGCTAAGCTCGGACACAGCGATGTTGGCGCTGCAAAATAGTCCCGGGAAGGAACTTCTTTTGGTGGAACGTTTGCACAACACAAAAGAAAACGCAACTTAAAATATTAAATGAAGTTAACTTTTCACACAATACAGTAATGTGAGCTTTTTAAATTAGCTGGATACATGGTTAAACGTAATTTGCTCTTACCAGTGTATCACCATGTGTACTTTGTCCATAGCAATCCCACCAATCCAAGAAAGCAAACACTTTAATCATAGTCACATTTAATTTTTATATTTGAATAATTATACCTAGTTGAGCCATGAATGACAATATTTTGTTTTAATCAATTATATAATATTCCAAGTACAAGAAAATTGCTTGTCCCCACGGGCATGTATGGAGGATTAAGAGCTTGTTTTGAATTTAAAAAGATATTTCTCTCCCATTTTAAATGCAATAATGTTTACACCAATATCAAATTTATAAAGTGGATAACATAACAAAAAAACAACTAAATATTATAAATAATATTATTAAAAAAATGTCTGTCCCCTGGTGTCACGTCACTGGTGTCACCATTTAACAATAATCACTATTCTGAAAAAATTGGTATGTAAAAAAAAATTATACAAATGGATTAACTTACATATTTTAGAGTGTTTAGCATGATTACCAACATGTGGTTTGAGGTACTGTAGCTTCCATTTTGTAAAATACATATTTCATAAAAACTGTAACTGGTGTTACCGTCACTAGTGTTACTGCTCCTCATGGTAACACCAGTTTTAACTAAATGTACAAAAACCCATTAAGCTCTCATTTATGTGGATTCATGAAGCCAAAGTGTTAACTAATACTGTAACCTGAATTTTAAATGTAGGAAAATTAAATACATTTTAAGTCATATTCCAAAATGTGTTATTCCAAAAGTGGGTGTTTCTGTAAAATGACTCAGATCATCTATATAGATAGGCTGCTGATATGACGATATTTCGTCAAACCAATATAAAAATGTCTATCGTATATACAGTATTTGTCTGTATACAAAAAGGCTTTACCATGTGGTTATTTTCACAAGGACTATTTATTTATTGAACAACCAGAAAACATGATATATTGGGATATATATCGTTATTGAGATATGAAATTACTGTACCTATATCGGGATAGAAGATTTTGGCCGTATCGCCGAGCCCTATAGCCTATAATTACATTACATGTCATTTAGCTGACACTTTTTATTTAAAGCGACTTAAAATTAAGTGCTTTCAACTGTGAAGGTTCAAACTCCAGACAACAAGTAGTAAGTGCAAGTACATTAGCTTTAAATAAGCAAAGCTACAAAGAGCCATATGAAAGTGCAGGTTCAAGAATTTCTTTTTTTTTTATTATCCGAGGTATAGTCGGAAGAGATGTGTTTTTAGCCTTCGGCGGAAGATGTGTAGGCTTTCGGCCATCCTGATGTCGGTGGGGAGCTCGTTCCACCATTTGGGAGCCAGGACAGTGAACAGTTGGGATTTCGTTGAGTGATTAGTTCTCCCTCGCTGTCACGGGGCAGCAAGCAGTTTGGCTGATGCATATAATAAAAAAACAAACAGTTAAATTAAACCGTGATTTATTTAAATCAACAACAAAAACCAAGATGCTACAGCAGTTTTTTTGTAAGTGTATATAAAATACCAAGACTTTCACCAACAGCTCATACTGATGATATCACAGCTTCCTGTTTTAGTGGCTGTATGAACGGCTGTAGCTCTTGTAGCATTAACACAATACCGATAAAACAATTATTTGCTGAATTTACTAAAATGTATTTGTACAGTGCAGCGCAGGACCTTGAGACCTACATTTGAATACCTTACAGTAGGCCCATAGTAGCTGGCTGTGGCCCAATATAGCCCCAAAGATCATGCGTAGACATGCAGGTCAGGGGGAAGTCAGTAATATCTTTCCACTGCAGGAACATGTGTGCTTTCTCAGCTGTTGGTTGGGGTCTTTATGTGTCAGACGCTGTTGCCCACCTGTCTGCAGGAACAGAGGGAGGAATGTGTTCATTTACTGGGGTCTACTATGTCTACTTAATACAACAGCTGAACATTATTGATAGATGAATTCCATTAACGGTAACATTGTGTTGTTTGTCTGGTGTGTTACTTTCTTTGTACCTCTCATGGTTTGAACCCACTCTGGCTGTTTCCCGTTAAGTTTCTGCAATGGGCTGAGTTTCTGTAATGGGCTTACATTGAGTGTATATGAAAAGCTGAAAGAGCATCATTGCAATGGAGAATTTGGCTGGTTGACAATACAATCAGTGCAGACGCTGGCTGTTTCTGTCTCATGGTTTTTAAACACATTATATATTGAGCGAGACAGTGATTAAGTTAAGTGTTTGGGACTTTAGCAAATAGAGTAGTTGATTATCTGTCCTCTATCTAATGTATACAATTTAAAGCTTCAACTATGTGGCTGCAACAGGTGATTATTTTCATTATTTATTATCTATCTTAATACCCTCTGCTAACCACCTTACTACAGTGGTGTACAGGTGTACTCCAGGACCAGAAAATGTCTTGTTGACTACAAGACTAACTAACTAATCTTGTATAGAGGGTGAAAAAGTGGTACCAAAATGCAAAGACTAATAATTTGATTAAAATTAGTTTATCACTGTTTAAACTCAAGAAATAAACTTGATACAAGCAAATGTCTTGGATAGCTGCTTCATATCTGACTTGTTGTACATGATCAGTCTACATTGATGACATGCTCTCCAGGTTTCAGAGCTGTTGTGACCCAGAGAGCAGAAATAGCAGCTGAGTCTTGCGACAGGCATCTGGCACCGAGGAGAGGTTTCTCCAGAGATGACTCGATGACGCCCATCAGGACATGTTTGCTGCTCATAGCACATAATTACAAGACATAATTTACAAAGATTACAGACAGGGAAAGCAATCCAGTCTACATAGCTGCCATATTAATGTGACACATAGCCTCCTGGTGTTTTTTATAGATAATTTGTGAAGCAAATAAAACAGATTATAACTCACACTATTGGATTGTGTGTTGGACATAAAAGTAGCAGGTGTCAGATTGGAAAGTTACCTAGCAGTAGTTTGCGTAAACATGCAGTGGGTTGCTAGATTGAATTCCACTCTGTTGACCAATTGCCTGCGTTGCCGCATGGTGAGGCATATGGCTGGTCAGTGTTAAAGAAAGAGACACAATATGGTCTGTGCCGTGTTTCAGTGGCATTCGATCACAGCTGGAGATTTGTTTACCTCATAACAGGGAGCTAACTGAGTTTGGCTACAGTCTATATAATCTTGTATGTGAAATGTCCAATCTGTGTGTGTGTCTCAAGTGTTTCATCTCTAAATGTCATCATGAGAATATCCAGGGTCATTGAGGTCACTCTTTCAGCATCACCATTTTTGTGGTTATATATATGACATAATGTCTGTATATATTAATTTGATTGTCTTCCTATTGTATGTATCTAAAGGTACTGTATATTCATCAGGTATTTTTCCAGGTTTTCTTAAATTTTTCCCCCACTGCACTCAATTCTCTGTTTTTCCTCTCAGCCTGGCTCCAGTCTCTGTCCCTCCTTCATGCAATTGTGTGATACGTGCATGTGTTCATGGCAGAAGTTGTAACGGTTGCACAGGGCCAGACAGCTCAAACAGAGACAGTGTTCACATAAAGCCATTCACATTGGCTACATTTAGTTTCACTTTGTAATGACATGGGCCAGTTTTTCTTAAACAGTGAGCAGCAGCGTGGGGAAGTTGAATAGTGATTCTGTCATAAATAGTGATCCTCTGATCAGCTCAGGACCCAGTACTGATCTCTTACCTCCCTGTTGAGAGAGGGGAAAAAAGACAATTTTATTCTGCGATCAGTGAAGTGAAACATCGTACTGTATCACAAAACTAATACCTAAGATTAGAAAGGTCACAGTACAACTTAAGAAACCATTCTCTTTTTTTCTAGGTTTGTCACCATGGAAGATTTAATGGAGAGGCTGGAGAGAGCTGTGACTCGCCTGGAGAAGATGTCCGTCACGATGCAGGCGTCCAGCGGCATGGCTAACGGGGGCTGTGTCAATGGCATCGATGGAGGCAAGTCTGTGCTCAATCATACTCAGAGGTTTGGGAGACAGAGCAACAAGTTAAACAGGCACTGGGTACATTTAAGTGAAAGCTCAACATGAGAGCAGTGATGTCTCCCTGTTTTTCCAGGTTTGTCTCAGTGTGTGGAGGCCTTTGACCTCCTACTGAGAGGTCCGATGTCCGAGTATATGAACAACAGCCGAGCCATAGGAAGCGAGGTGGAGAAACATGTAAGTTAAGTAATTGTAAGTTATGTAAGTGTTTGATTAATTCACTAAAGTATCTGCCAACTGTGTCCTTCTATTGTAGAGTTGTCAAAATCCAGATGAAAGAAGAGAGTTAATCAAAATATTGATAGACTCATGAGTGGCCTTTTAATTATTACAGTGCAACATACAAACTGCATGCAGGCACTTTTCAGGGCTGGTTTGCCAGTCTGCTGTTGGCAAAAGCAACTATTAATGTAAACCTCAAGCCGATCGCTGGCCCTCGTGGTGGCGACGTCTCATTTGAATGTTTGCCCTATCAACTTTCAATGGAACTTTCTGTGCCTACCATGGTGACCACTGGTAATGGGGAATCAGGGTTTGATGGTTCGAAGGTGGATTGCTCAAAGGAATGAGCCAAGCTATTCTCTAAAGGGAGCACAGATGAATACAAGTGGAGCAACTAGTGCAGGCAGTCTGTGCCAACCTTTACTTGATTGGATGCACATTTATAAACAAACATGGATTCTCCTGCTTTAGATCCCATTTAGAGGCATTGGAAAGCTGAAGGATAGTGATGTTTGTGTATGGGAGGTCCATGGTCCAAAGTTTCCTGTCCTCTACAAAGCCAAGGATGGGAGTATAATTGAACTTTGCTCTTACTTTCATTTATCAAACTGCTAGTGGAGCACCTTTTCCTATTTGGTAATGACCCATACTCCCACTAGGACTGCAAGTGTGTGTTTGTGGTAGGCCAGTTGCCAATAATAGCTGTGTCATGTCCTTTGAATATATTCAGAACAACAGGGAGTGCTCCAAAACAGAAAAGTAAAGGCAGGCAGAGAGAGAGAAATCAAAGTAAAGTATTTCTTCCTCAGTACCTCGAAAGAAGATCTCTATCTAGAAGGAGGGGGAGTGTGTGAGCGAGAGCCAGGGGTAGTTTCTCTAAGTTTGCAAAGCTCCTTTTATGGAGAAAGCCTCCCTGGTGGTTCCCTTGGCCCGCAACTGGAGGTCTCAAACACATACAGGACACAGCTGGCTGGGACTAACCAAAACTCTGTGTGTGTGTGTGTGTGTGTGTGTGTGTGTGTGTGTGTGTGTGTGTGTGTGTGTGTGTGTGTGTGTGTGTGTGTGTGTGTGTGTGTGTGTGTGTGTGTGTGTGTGTGTGCGTGTGTGCGCGTGTGTGGGTGTGCGTGCGTGGCTACACTTTCTTTGTATGTCTAAGAGACAGATTCACTGCCTAGATTTCAATAAGCGGGAGAGAACCCACACAGCGTAAACAAAAGAGAATGAAAAAATGTCATGCAAATCAGGGCACTGTAACATTGTCTATATTCAGTATAAAAAATATAGAATGTGTAGCATGTATTATAATCCTAACCTATCTGACTTTATGATCGACAGGCGGAGATGGTGAACAACGCCCTGCAGACTCAGAGAACCTTTCTCAAAATGGCTGCCATGCATCAGGAACCTGCACAGGTACAACATGCTGAAACCTACTGATGGTGTGACAGCTGTTCGGTCACTGTTGAATTAAAGGGAGCAGTGATTCCAGTGTATTTTATTGCAGTCTTTATTCTTTGGCATCCAGCACCAATCCCACAGAAGTTTTGTGAATGTGCACTTATTCTGTCGGGTTAAGATCAGAAAATTTGGCTAGACCTTTGATTACATAATTCATAATAAATAAAATGATTGAAACCATTACTATAGCAAATATGCCAATGTGCCAGTTATTCCTGACAGTTTCCCCTTAACTCTGAGGCCTGTGCTAGACTGTAAAACTATAAGGTTTGAGGCGCCTTGGTGGCTTTACTGTTAGTCCTCCAAGCTCGCCGAAGGAGGGTCTGGCTACTCCACATAGCATTCGGGGATCGGAGGAAAACGTGCTCTGGTTTAATGAGCCGCTGCAAAATAGTCGTGCGAGAGAAAACTCAGATTGGATATATAGTCTAGCTAGCTGTCTCAATTTACAATGCAGAGATCTGAGGAGCAGTCAACAATAGTCTTCATAAATCCACCAAATTTAAAATTCGAACACAAAGAAAGCGGAAGGAATTGGAAAATACATGCATCTGGCAGAATTTCCTGCAGCACCGGAACAATCCCGGAAGTGGAACGCAAAGGATATAGACTACTTTACTGTTAACTAAATCAAAACAAATTTAACTTTAACAGTTAAAAACGTGACGCCTACATTTTCCGTCTGACTGCATTTTCTTTAGTTAAAAAAAGGTTTAAATGCAACAACAACAAAAATATATATGTAGCATCTCTCCCATATATTTATTCACTTTAACATTTCAAAAACAACAATAATTCACGGTTGCACCACATGACTTTTTTTTTAAGGCCTGTTGAAAATCCTTATACGTCATTGACCCGTGTCCTCCCCTCCTGTGTCCCCCAGCAAGCCGTGCTGTTCACAGAGGGATTACGCTGCTCTTTGACTAAGAAAACGCTAATACAACACATTCCCAACATGTTCACGTATAGAGAAAGGGGGGTGGGAGAGAAAGCTCTGTGTGTGTGTGTGTGTGTGTGTGTGTGTGTGTGTGTGTGTGTGTGTGTGTGTGTGTGTGTGTGTGTGTGTGTGTGTGTGTGTGTGTGTGTGTGTGTGTGTGTGTGTGTGTGTGTGTGTGTTTGTGTGTGTTTTACAGGGTTCCATGGAGCCAACCAGGAAGTGATTACTCCCTATCTGTCCGGTCATTGGTTAAGAGGCTGTGAAAAGAGCTTTCAGTGATTGTCAGAAAATGCAAACAAGGAAAGAATGAGAGTTTTACAGAGAGAGAGGGACTCACCCTAGAGAAAGGAGGAGAGAGATATAAGGGAAGAGGAGATGAAATTCTGTATCGCTGTTGGCCAAATAAACCCCAAAAACAACACGGAAAAGAGCAGAAAAGAATTGTATCAAGTCTTGTCCCCTTTCCTAGTATGGAATTGTCATAGAGCATATTTCAAACACATACTAGGGTTTTCTGTCCATTTTCTAAACTAAAGACTTGAGATTTGAGCCTTGGACTCAAGTCGCAGACATAAGGACTTTAGATTTAACTTGGCTGCTTTGCGACTTGACCCCTTTTCAAGATTTTACCTTGTCTGGAACAATAAAAAATCATTAACACACTGCCAGGTGGGCCTTTAATAATTATCAATATTCAGGTTTTTCAGCAATTCAAGCTGAAAAACTTTTTTTCATCATTTAAGATGAAAGAGCTAATTTATTTTCTTAACAGTCTTTTGTGTTTATGTCATAATGGAATATATATATATATATATATATATATATATATATATATATATATATATATATATATATAGTGAGTGTTATATATATATATATAATCAGACAACTCAAGATGGTTGTATGAATACAAAGTTGGTTGTGTGTGGGTTAAAAATAATGTGCATTGACAATATAGCCCTATATCTAAATGTAGGTTTGATTAGGTTGGACCAATACTAGGAGGAAAAGTTTGTGTGACTTTAACTAGTGAAGCCTCTCTTCACACACACACACACACACACACACACACACACATAGAGATTACAAAGTTCTGGTCTTTCTCTGCAGCACAGCCCCTGTTGTGCTCTCTGACTTTTTATGGGCATGTTCTATATTTGAGCCTGTTGTGTGTGTGTGTGTGTGTGTGTGTGTGTGTGTGTGTGTGTGTGTGTGTGTGTGTGTGTGTGTGTGTGTGTGTGTGTGTGTGTGTGTGTGTGTGTGTGTGTGTGTGTGTGTGGTTGTTCTGTGTGTCTGTGTGTGACAGACAGACAGACAGACAGACAGATAGATAGATAGATAGAGTGAAAGAAAGTATGCCTCTCTCTCATGTGACCTCAAGTTGGCCTGTTAACTTCATGTGTGTTAGTGTGTGTCTGGCAGTTCAGACACTGTAGACTTTCACAGTTACAGTTCTCCCATTGTCGCCCTCCACTCTCCACCTTTGATCCACTGCTTGTATAGGAAGTCAAGGCTCGGACGCTGTGCTATTGTAACACACTTCCCATCAAATAATGTGAGCCGACATTTTTGATCCTTTTGTCAGCTCATTCTCTTTCTTTCTGTATCTGTCTGTATCTCTGCCTCAGACAGTTGACTTCTTAGCCATGTGGCCATTTTCTTTTATAATTTTTTTGGTGGACTGAGATCTGCCTGTGGAGCAATGGAAATTATTAATCACTTTGCTGATTTAAGTCATTTTTCTTTAGTGTAGTTCAGAGATTATCATCAACTGTGCAGTTCAAACGATCAGTGAGCAATCACATTTCATTACACTATGAATTTAAGGAGCTGCGTTAGTTCAGTCTGATTCTGATGTTCTCTTCTTTGTGCTAAGCTTCATAAAGCTAGCTCAGCCCAAAGGTTAGCTCCTTCGCTCCCAGCAAGGTAAAACACTTTGGTTTGGACTAAACAAATGAAATATAACATGTTTAGTGAGCTTTAGAGGTGCTGGTAGGACAGAGCCAGGCCAGCTGTTTCCCTTTGTTTCCAGTCTTTATGCTAAGCTAAGCTGGCTGCTGGCTGTAGCTTCATATTTAGCTAGCGTACAAACATGAGAGTGGTAACAATCTTCCAAGAAAGCAAATAGCGTATTCCCTAAAATGTTGAATTGTTCCTTTGAATTGTTTTGTTCAGTTTAAATAGACCCACAGTAGCACTGTTTATTGATTTAAAAGGGAGTAGTTATTTGCTTTCTTTCTTTTTTTCTTTCTTTTTCTCTACAGGCATCACACGATTAGCTTAGCTTGGCTTAGCATAAAGCACGGTGGAAACAGCTAGCAAAAAGCAGGGTGGAAACAGCTAGCCTGGCTCTGTCCAAATGTTAGCTATACCAAACAGCACATGGACTTTCTGAGAGATGCTTTATGTAAGAACAACCTAGATGTATCTGTGCTTAGGAATATCTCTGTTTTTGTTCCCACAAAAGCTGTGGTAGAAGATTTATAGAAAACATAGCTTGTCCTGACATGGAAAATTGTCTCCTCTTCTGACTTAATGCCAGCATGTAAATTTGCCAGAACATTTACAGATTACAGTGCATTTGGGAATACAGCTAATATATTTGTCTCTCTTCACACTGTGCAGCATGACTGAGTAGGGAAAGTCCACACTCTGACAAGTGCACTGACTCACAGAATACAAGTCGTACTTTCAGTGGGAGCCATGATGACATTGTTGTTGTGTGATGTAGAGAGGGATAGCTCTAATGGACTTGAGGAGTCGGCAGATCTCTTTATTATTTTCACATAAATAGTACAGTTGAAACGATCAGTTAATCTATCTATTAGATAAATCTGCAGCTATTTTGATAATTGATTAGTTGTTTTAGTCATTTTTACATGCTAATTCCAGATTCTCAAATGTGCAGATTGCATGCTTTTCTTTGTTATTTATGATAGTAAACAATATTTTGGGTTTGGGGTTTTTGGTTGGACATTTAAAGGCCTTGGTGAATCCACAATGGGCATGTTTCATGATTATTGAAAATTTTATAGAAAAACATTGAATTGATTAATTGAAAAAATAATCAGCAGAATAATCTGTAATGAAAATAATCGTTAGTTGCAGAAATAGTGGAGAAAGATGGAACTGGGTAAATATTTAAGTGCTGAAAACTGAAAGAATAAACTGAATAACAAGGGAGAAAGGTGATTGAATAATGATCTCCTAATATGTTTTTTGTGGTTCACTTAAATTCATGTTACCTCAAATCATCCTTACATTCCTACTCAGCAAACCCAGGACATATGTACATATATGTACGTATGGTATCTCTATTGGACAGGGAAAATATATTGCTTCAAAGCTGCTCGCACAGAGATATCAACTGGATTTAGTAAAAATAAAAGCAGCCGGAGGAGCAGAGAAAGGAGCATCTATCTCAGCTTGTGGAGATCATGTGCATCTGATTGGGAAAAGAATTTGTTGGCAAAAAAAGGAGAATTTTTACTTCTGTTTTGATTGCACCTTTGTACACACACATAGGAGCCGCATTTTCATATACAGCATGGCTTCACACTAACATCTACATATATTCTATACAAAAAAATACACAAAAAAAACAGATATGTTTATGTACACTCAAACACACACACACACACACACAAATGAACTGTGTGCTGTGGAATAAAGCATTTACTTTAGTAAGAGATACTTTACCATACATCAGGTATATGACAAAGGCTGATATTATCAAAGCAAATATACTGGCTTATCTTAATGCATGTAGCTAGGCCTACTTCATAAACAGAGCAGTGTTCTGCAACTTCTCATCTGATTAAATAAACACTTTTTACAGCTCATTAACAGTACATGTTTCACATAGCAGCCATTTCACTGCAGATCAGAACAAGAAAACTGAAGCAGAAATTCCCCAGTGAAACATTGTGTTCCTTCCTGAATCTATGTGTGTGCGGGTGCATGTGTGATAGGTAAACTGTAAACACTGGAGGAGCGGTATGCCTTACAAGGCCAGAGGGATCTCCCCATGAACCGAGGAATGTTTGTAGGAACAGAGCGGCGGGGAGGGGAGCTGAGGGCTGGGAGACAAGCTATACTGTAGCTGAGATCTGGAAAATCAAATGGAAAAAAGCTCTGGCTAATAAAATTAGTTACTGTCCTGTAGTCTAGTTTAGGAATTACTGACTGTCACCGAGAACAGGCTGGGTATGTGTGGGCACGTAAACAACGCTGGGGCTGTAAAATCAAAAGTATTTGAAACATGTCAAAGAAGAAGTGCTAAAGAAGTGATTTTATTTAAATGTAAAATGTTTACAAGTCCCAATCTCTTACCACCCTCCCTAGCTCTTCCATCTTCTATTCTCCTATCACAGGGACATTTCTTCCTTTTCTCCTGCATCCTTCTGCCGTCCCATCCCAATTCCCCCCTTCTTCTTCTGCAGACGGAGCTGCAAGACCTGCTGAAGCCAATTTCGGATCACATCCAGGAGATCCAGAGCTTCCGTGAACGAAACCGTGGCAGCAGCCTCTTCAACCACCTGTCAGCCGTCAGCGAGAGCATCCCCGCTCTAGGCTGGGTGGCTGTGGTAAGGAGAAGTACAATTATGTACTTTCATGCACACAAACACACAAATGTATACAAGAAAACACATGTAAGAAGATGCCTATAGAAACAAAATAAAAAGCACACAAACACGTATATAAATGGATAAAACAAACTCACTCAAGGAAACTGTAATTTTGACAAAAAACATAAGCTGCAATGAAAATGATGTACATGAAAAAAAAAGATCATTTCAAATTGAAGGGATTATGTTACAGAATTTTTTTTTTTTTAAGTATAGATGAACTGATAGTACGTGAACATGTAAAATCATCACAAGTCTAAAAAGTAAAAAATATGCAACTATAAAAATGTTGCATACAGACATATGTATAAAAAATACAACCTAACATGTTTTACATACAGTATTTGTCCCTCTTTCTGTCCTCTTTCTGCCCTTCCCATCAGATCTCTTCTTCTGAGTTTAGGGATGAATATCATTTAGATTAAGATGAAAGCTTTTCTACTTAAGTACTTAAAGCGGTGATAGAATGCAAAACTGATTTTACCTTGTCGTAGTTGAAAAACGACAGTTTGGAGGGTAAATAGGACATACATAGAACCTCAAAATCCCATTGACACCTCTTTCCTCTGCAAATCTCACAATTTGAAACTGCTGCTGAAAACGGGCGAATCTCAACAAAGCTCACAGTTGACGTCAACTATGTGGCTGTCCCTTATTTGGCTCTAGTCTCTAGTCTTTGTCACACCCCAACATTTACATAGGCTACACCACTGACCTGAGGTCAGCTTAGTCTTCTGAATCTAGGTCATGCAGATCTCAGAAATTGTATACATTGTTCGTCTGCTATTTAATTACTGAATTCACTTCTGAGACTTTTTTATGCGAGAAATCAACTATGTAGAGGTCAAATATGGGCCGTTTTACGAAAATTTATGGCTAATTGCAAATTTTGTCCGACTGTGTGTCGGAGTTCAGCAGGAGCTCAGCAGGCTAACGTGACAGCAGCCGGTGCTGCTTCACCGCCCGGCGTGTCCTCCTTCCCAGACCCCGGCCCGCTATGAGCTAGATGGATCTCCGTCACTGCCAGCGCTCCATACCCGGGTTACTCCATACTCCATATCTGGGTTACTGGACTACCAAATGCCCGAGGCCCTGACGGAACTCCAGGGCCTGCAGCTCTCCCTCCCCTCTTCCTGCTAAATGGCCGGTGTGTGTGAGTGAGAGCGCGGTCTGCGAGATTGTTACGCCCGCAATCTCTTACCACAGGTTCTAGTTAATCTTATAATAGATATCGGGGAAATAAACGCCTCTTGTCTCTTGTCTCGCCTCTTGTCTCATTGAAAAGTGTAGCCGCGATCTTTACTCATAGGATTGAAGGGACACTAGCAGCTAACAAAACCCCTCAAATTCACAAAAATGCATTCAATTTAAATCGGACACAAGCTTTAGCTTTGTAAGACCTTAGGGTTGCTGTAATATAAGTGGCGTGACGAAATTCAAACAGTAAATATACTATAGTTATGCCGGCAGCCGGCCAGCTCCGCGGAGCCCCGGTAGTCCAGTAACCCAGAAACGGTGACTTTGCCTTGGGTATGGAGCACAGCCAGCTGCCGCTGTCTCGTCAGATTGTATGGAGCTCCTGACCCGTCTTACCAAATTTGCAATTAGCCATCAATTTTCATAAAACGGCCCATATTTGAGCTTTATATAGTTGATTTCTCGCATAAAAAAAGTCTCAGAAGGGAATTTAGTAACAAAACATTGCAGTGTCTGAAATATGAGACCTGCTGTCTCGTCTCCAATATATGTGTATGGTGTATGGTTCGCTGCGGTTGCATACGGCCCATAGAATTGCACCCGGGCCATTTTCATCCCAACCAACGTTACATACCCTATTAGGAGACCTTAAGGAACAGTGTTAAATACCCTATATAATCATTCTATCACCCCTTTAAAGGCATACTATGCAGTTTACGTATTTGTCAAACAGCTACCCCTAGAGTCGCTGTGGAGTACTTGTATTTAACGTTACTGTAAATACCACTCATGCAGCGCTGTTTCTGCACTCACGGCCTGATCCCCTCCCCCCTGTAGGACTCGTCTTATTATTAACAATGGATGAATCAACAACTTCGTAAATTAGAATAGATTAGATTCAACTTTATTGTCATTGTGCAGAGTACAAGTACAAAGACAACTAAATGCAGTTTTCGTCTAACCAGAAGTGCAAAAAAAGCAGAAAAGTGCAATGTGATACAAAGTATAGGCAGGTGGTGGTAAAAACTGACATACAACAAGCAAGCGCAACAACATACAACATAGAATGCAAGCAAGTTTACTTGACATGTTGATAAAATGTCGCGAGTACACTATTCAAGTTATTAAGGTCTCCTGCGATTATGTGAACACCATCGCGTTGGGCCCACTGCTGTTCGTTTATGGTGTCCAGCAGGAGAAAGAGCGCCGTGTTTACATTGGCATCGGGTGGAATATACATAGCTGTAATGATCACTACTGTTAGCTCTCTCAGTAGAAAAAAAGGCCGGCATCTTACAGACATGTACCCGAGGTCAGGGGAACAGTGTTTATCTATAATTGTCCTGTTATTACACCAGTTCTCATGCACGTACATACAGAGCCCCCCTCCTCTGCTCTTACAGTCCTCAGTCCCAGCGGAGCAGAGTGCAGCCTGCTAGCTGCATGCTAGCATCGGGTATCCCCGGTTGAAGCCAGGTTTCAGTGATAATCAAAACACAGCAGTCACAAACATAGCGATTTCCAGTGAGTTGTAATTCCAAGTCGTCTGTTTTATGCACCAGGGATCTGGCATCGGAGAGATACAGGCTCGGTAGAGGTGGCTTGTGTGCTATGCTAGCTTTAGCATAACACTGGACCTGCAGCCCCGCTATTCCTCTCCCTCCTCCGTCTGCACCACCTCCTAGACCCGACAACAATCCACAAAGAGCCCGGCGGTCTCGCTATGTCGTCTGGGATGTTGTGCGTGTAATGAAAGACACTCGAAATAGATATCTGGTGCTGGTCACCGATGTCCAAAAGGTTCTGGCGGGCATAGCGGATGTTCGCAGAACCGACAGTAGTAAAGCAATTTGTGATTCTCGCGAGATTTAGTGGGGCGCCACCTCCCAAACTTGCATTATTGGTTTTGCCAGCGGCGTCCCCCCCTGCTTTGCTATTGGAATGATTCGCCCTACTACGAAATGACTTCGAAGCTGTTATATTAAGGTACAAATTTTGCATAGTGTGCCTTTAAAGAAAATCCTCTGAAGCTGAATCTGGTCAGTGTAAGATGCTGTCAGGACGGCACATTTCAAAACAGTTCTTCTCAAACATCACCCTAACGTCGCAATGCACTCTCAAATGAAGGCAAATGTGCTGATAGTCAGATAGGATCTCAAAGGTCTGTATAGGACTGTTTTGACCTCACAGTGCTTCTGTTTTCTAATGAGCTTTCATGTCTCTCAGTGTCAGAAGCCGGGGCCATATGTGAAGGAGATGAATGATGCTGCTACCTTCTACACCAACAGAGTGCTGAAGGACTACAAGGAAACGTAAGTACTGTCCATCCTCACATCCCCTTTTGCATCTACTTCCTACCTTTGCTCCTTCCTACCTTACTACTTACGCCATGCTTCTCTCTGTTTTCATCTGGCCATCATATCTTTGTCTCATCAACCTCCCCTTTTCTCCCAGCGACAGACGTCATGTAGACTGGGTGCGTTCCTACTTGTCGATCTGGACCGAGATGCAGTCCTTCATCAAACAGCACCACTCTACAGGACTGGTGTGGAGCAAGAGTGTGAGTATAACATACTTCTTCTCTCAAAGTTAACAATACACTTGCCTAAAAACAATACATTACTCCTGTAACAACTTGTGTATTATCTCATTTAGTTTCTACACGCAGGCTGTGATATTTTTTATATCAGAGCTCAAATTAACTTCCATTTTTAGTTATGGAGCCGGTTACATAAACCACTGCAGAGAGCATGAATAAATGAATGAACGAGATTCTCTCCAGTAGCTGCACAACGCAGTTCTCCATAGAGCTCACAAAACCTCTGTCACTCCCACACACTTCTGTTTATGGCTGTCTCTTCTGGGACTTCTCTGCACTCACACTCACTAGATCACAGAGATTATGAGAGCCTGAAACCAAATCCTACCACACACACATTACCTTGTTTTATTATTTCTTATTATATTAATTCACTAAGGGAAAGCTGTAGTGCAATTTCACTCTTAAAGGAATAGTTAACATAACAGTAGTGACATTTTGGGAAATACACTTATTCATTGTCATTTGATGTGATTTTAGATGAGTAGATAAATACCACTCTCATGTCTTTACGGTAAATATGAAGCTATAACCAGGAGACTGTTTGCATAGCTTAGCCTAGCATATAGCAACTAGACTGGAAACGGGGAAACAGCTAGCATGGCAATGCCCAAAGGTACATTTGTATCTCTTTTAATTAATTATTATTAAGTTTAAAAAGGACAAGTTGAAGTTTTACGAGGGATTATGTGTGGGACTATTTCTTGGCCTGAAACAGTGACTTCCTGAAATACTGGCAGGCATGTTTTACCTGTTTCAATTCATTATGCCAAGATAAATTAAGCTGTGAGCTGTAGCTTGATAGTTGCCATACAGACATGTAGAGAGTGGTATTACTCTCTCAGCAAGAGTGAAATTAAATAAAATAACATGAAATTAAATAAGCGTATTTCCAAAAATGTGAAACTGTTCCTTTAACATCAAATGACTAGGTTAAAACATTAGGTTAAGCTAATGCTCAACAGCTGTCCATGCATGTGTTTTCTTCATGCAGAAACTTGAGAGTTTGCAGTGGCTGTGTGTGTGTCAGCTGTTGTCCCTGCTGTCAGACGACAGAGCTGAAGTGTGTGTGAGGGACACAGTGTGTGTGCATACAACGACGGGAGTGTGTGGTACCAACAGGTGGTCCTCAGGGTTTACTTGAATGGAGGTTTTCTTCACAGAAGAACCCTGACAAAGAGTCTGTGTACACACAGTGCGCCGTAACCTAAACCGCAAGGCTGGTCCACCTTTAACGCAGCCGTCATCTGCTGCTCAGATATGGCTTTAGTGACACGATTATACTCTGACATGCACAGGCTGACATATGGAGGTGGCTTTACACACACACACACACACACACACACACACACACACACACACACACACACACACACACACACACACACACACACCACATAAAAAAACACACACACACACACATCAGTTATGCTTCAGATCAGGCTCATGGCAAAAAGGAATTAAAGAATTTAATTAAAAAAGACTGAAATCAATAATATTCTTATTGATTGTCATATTTTTAACAATTTCTGTCACTGAGTTGTTCACGGTTTGTTCAGACTGTCCCCTCCGTGCTCCGGCAGGCAATTTGTGGCAGCACAAGTAGTACATAAGTACATTCCAGATGAGAAAACTGGAATGTCTTTTCACCAAAAAGTAATTAACACAGTCTAAAGCAGGGCTGCAAATAATACTTTTCATTAATGATCAGTCTGACAATGATTTTCTCAATGAATCTATTAATTATTTGGTCTATAAAATGTCTGAAAACAGTGAAAATGTCATCACAACTTCACAAATCCCAAAGTGAAGTTATCAAATTGTTTGTCCGACCAACAGTCTAAACACAAAACAATTCACTTTACTGTCACATATGCCAAATAAAAGCTGCTTATAAAATGAGTTAAATGATTTATTGATTATCAAGATCGATTAATTGTGACCAAACGCCCCTCAAAATCAAAAAAAGGGTCAGAATTGCCCTCTCACAAAAATGTTACGTTGTCCTCTACTTTGGACAAACCTGTTTGTGTACACCCATACACACACAAACACAAGCAAGCATGAACACAAAGAAGCAGTCAGACAGCTTTACAGCCATGCATGAACACACACACATGCTGGTTCTAATACAGTGGTATGCACTGAGCTGTTTAGCGTAACAGGTCAGCATTGTTCAGCAATGACATTCACGACACATGTACCTTGTGTCAAAGATCAAGTAGTCTCAGCTGTACTGTAGAAGCATGTAAAGTGACAGTTGAACCACTGTGATAGGTGTGTGTATGTGTGTGTGTCTGTCTGTCTGTCTGTCTGTCTGTCTGTCTGTCTCTGGCAGCTGTGCAAGGTCTTCAATCCACACGTGTGTGTGTGTGTGTGTGTGTGTGTGTGTGTGTGTGTGTGCATGCGCGCGCGTGCGTGCTTTTCCTCACTGTAGTAGTCGATAGATGTCTGTGTACTTTTACTGTACACGGCTCTGTTAAACCAAAGCTTCTATTCATTGTAGACACATTAAGGTGGACTAGAGATGACCAGAAGACTAATTACAGGACCTGATTAGCATAGTTATAAACTTATACTGCTCAGCCAGCAACACTGTTCAAAGCCACAAACTTCATTTGAAATTCTAGCAGAGATGCAAGAAGTTTCCAAAGAGCCTAAATATTTCAGGTAAATATTTTTGGGAAATGTATATAAAATAATGCACAAGATATCTAGAATATTTCCATTAGTTGAATTGGTGTAGACCAGGGTTCACCAACACGGTGCCTGCGGGCACCAGGTAGCCCCCAAGGACCACATGAGTAGCCCTCAGGCCTGTTCTAAAAATGACAATTGAATATTGATATTATCTGTTTCCCACCTTGTTAAGTCATTGTTGATAATTATTGTGAGAAATCATTAACATGATCAGTGTCTTCACATAGATAGAGTATCATTAATCATTAATAATCATATATAACTAAAGGCAAACTGAGCACATTTGTTATTTCAGAAGAGTGTATCAAACTGGTAGCCCTTCGTATGACTCAATACCCATGAAGTAGCTCTCAGTTTAGAAAAGGTTGGTGACCCCTGGTGTAGACCATAGTCGTGGGTCTGAGCATTTCACCCAGTGTAAACATCATATAGCTTCAATAAAGAGCTGGAACAAGCTGATACAGTATGTATGTGGTAGCCTACTAACAGGTAGAGAAAGTAACAACATTAAAGCTGCTTAAAATGAAATAAAAGTGCCTCCCCACCATCAAAGCATCTCTTGGCACTAAAGACTAAACATGTTTTTTCAACTGCTTGTACTGAGAGCACAATCACATACACCATGGTCTGCTGGTAAAAAGACATGAATTCCAAGCTAAAATATATTTCTTGTGCAACATTCCCCCTGCTGGAGAGATATGTTACTACAGCTGTTATCTTCAAAACACCTCTCAATAAAAGCTCACAAAGCTAAAATGCAGTGTTGCTTTCTAACATTTCTTTCTCCACCCTCCAGGGCCCCATCGCTCCTCCTTCTCTCTTTGACCCCCCCAGTGTTCCCTCCTGTCCACCTCCCCCTCCTCCCCCCGGCCCACCTCCAGTCTTCACTGATGATGACTCCAAGCCTCAGGCGAGCAGTGCGCTGGCCCAACACTCAGAGCTATTTGCCCAGCTCAACCAGGGCATGGACATCACTAAAGGTGGGTTGAAGAAAGATTACAGTATACAATATGCATGTGTACAGGGCCATACTGTAGCTACCATAGATGACACAGATGATATTGTGTCCTATGATATTTCTGTGAATATGGGGGGTTTTAATCAAACAAATAGGACTTTACATTCTACAATTAAACATGATTTTTTTTTTAAAGCCCATTCAAGCATTTCTTAGACTAAATATTTTAAAATGTGGTTGTTTTTAGGCAGACAACTAAATTGTAAAAGGGGTTTGATGTTTTCCACAGGAACTACACCTTGTAGGGAGATACAATTTACAGAAAATGTATTGGAACTGTTCAATGTTTGAGTTTGGTTGTTGGCTGAATTTTCTCAGATAGTGCTGAGGGAATTAAGACTCATCCCCAATTTCCACTGGCTGCGTAACAGCGGCGGAGTCATTAGGTTTCCATTAAAGTCAATGTGTGTATTTCCACTGGCTGCATAACGGCTGCGTTCCGACTGCGTCCCAGCTCCGGCGGTCCGCAGCCCTCCGCAGAGCTTTTATTTTTGCCGGACGCTGGAGAGCTCCGCAGCAATTCAGCACACGGCAGATAGTGCGGGACAGGAAGTCAGCATGTCTAAAATCCTTGCTACATCTCTGCATGTGCATTAATCATTTTCCCTCATGTTTTCCAACTGTAGGTCTGAAGCATATATCAGATGACAAGAAGACCCATAAGAACCCCAATCTGCGTTCGCAAGCTACACCAACCAAAACAAAGTCCCCAGGGACTGTGAACTCGCCCAAGGCAGCCGTCCAAAAGACCCCTCTGCTGGAGCTGGAGGGGAAAAAATGGAGGGTGGTACGTAAAATGTTTGCTTTGTCTTTAAGGGATTATTCCCAAAGGAAGATATACTATGGTTTTATATTGTGGTAAGTCTCATATTATTGAATGCATCTGTTCCCTTGTGGTTGCAGGAGTACTTTGAGCAGAAACACGACCTGATGATTGAGGAGACGGAGCTAAAACAAGTGGTCTACGTCTTCGGCTGTAACAACTCCACCCTGCAAATCAAGGGCAAAATTAATTCCATCATCATAGGTGAGTGGTCTGGAAACCAACTGAAAATTTGTGATGAAATTCATAATTTCTGATGATGCATATCTTTACACGTATTGACTCTCTCAGACAACTGCAAGAAGCTGGGATTGGTTTTTGAAAACGTAGTCGGGATTGTGGAGATAATCAACTCAAAGGCAATTCAGTTACAGGTGAGAAAAACATTTACAGAATACAATGGCTTCAAAAGATGCACAAGTCAGTTATCTATGTTGAACATACAATACAGTAGATCTGAAGGATTTTAGGCTATAGCAAATGTATTCACATTTCAGAGTAACAGCAATATTAATTGCCTCTCATGGCTACCTAATACTAGTTCTGTTGGAGGGTTGTTTACTGACTTAATGACTTTTGCTTTGATGTATGGACCAGCTGTGTTGTATTCTCATTTAGGTATCCCATATTTTATGTTATCCTCTGCTAAAACATCATTGGAATCAGTTTTGTTTGTAGATTTTTAGATGAGTGCAAATTATGCCACACATCAATAAATGCAAGATGTCTTTCTATAGGTGTTGGGAACGGTTCCCACCATTTCCATTAACAAGACAGAGGGCTGCCAGGTCTATCTGAGTAAGGACTCCCTCAACTGTGACATCGTCAGTGCTAAGAGCTCTGAGATGAACATCCTGGTACCACAAGATGACGAATACGTGAGTGTCTGAGATAAGGGACAAGGAGAGTGCTGGATCTCTGAATGTGTGTGAATCCAGTATTTTCCTGAATCTTTCATGTGTGTAGTTCTCATTTCACAGCTGCATTTACTGTTTTCTTCATGGTTATTCTACAGAGGGAGTTTCCAGTACCAGAGCAGTTCAAGACTGTTTGGGATGGCTCCAAACTGGTGACAGAGCCCACTGAGATCGCAGGCTGATTAATGCATCCTCACCACCAGCACACAAATCATCATCACCATTGATTTAAATCGCTCCGTCCAAGATATACAAGGGATTGTTGCAACAGATTCCCTTTTGGTCCGCTCGTTGTTCCTGTATTTGTGATTTCATGTCTTTCTAGCACTTTGAGAGCTGTTGCTTAAGGTGAACCAATAAGTAGGTTGATTATCCCTCTCTTCAAAACACATCCCTACAGAATAAATGGATATATCAGGCTTAAGTCCCACAAACTGTAACGTATTTACCTTTTCTTACATTTCTGTGCCATGGCAATACAAGCATTTGTGTAATAGAATATGTAACTGTTGAAATATAAGCAATTATATTTCAACATTATTACAACTGTACTGTATCTACATTCACTGTATGAGAGTTGAAGCACAGTTTAGACTACAACAGCAGTTTCACATTGTTTTCCAGAAAAGGCTAAAGATTACATAACATGCACATATGACATTCAGTGGCCAACCAGACGATAATAAATTAAGTGTAGGACTATTTGGTCTGTTTTCTATCTAATGATAGTCTTAGTTTCTAAAAATGTGTATAGTGCATGGTGGTCATGTAGCACTGTTGCACTAATTGAGTGAAGTTTATGCAACACTGCTCACTATATTTTACATTGACAGCAGATGTCACAGTTGCTAGCGTATGTACAGTATAATCAATCAGCTCAGACGAATGTAACAATGTCAGGTGTTCTGCAGAAGGCAATAAATCAACTTAAAAATAGTAAACTTAATACTTGGCTACTAGTTTATCTGAATATTTAGAAATCAAGTTATAAGCTCTTCATTTGTACACCTTTTTTGTGTACAAATTGTACAACTTACTCATCTCTATATTACTTTGTCCTAACATGTAGCACGTCACCAGCATAAGATAGAGAAGATAGTGTGAACACCAGAAACACTTTTTAAAACTTTTAATTTACATGAAGACAAATTGATGTAACTGTGTACCATTTTTCAAATAAAATCTAAACTCAGTTCTTGCTTGTTAGTGTTACTGCAAAATAAAGCTGCACCTTGCAAGATATTTCAGCATCGCAGAGACCAAAAACAAGAAAATAATACCTGGTATCACAAACACAAGCAAACTCCAATATGGAAAACTGTAAGTAGACTGAGACATCCGGGAAAATACTAAAGATTTACAGGTAAAGAAAGGTAAGACAGTCACAGAAAATATATCAATAATTTTAAAGTTGCTAAAAGTAAATCAGTCAGGTCATTATGCAAACAAACAAGATATCTCAGTTTATAACAACTAATTTCAAGCTCTAGTAGCACAGAAAAACAAATATTTTTTAAAGTAGAGATCAATTATCTACATCCAGACTATATGACATTTCAAAGGCTCCTTTCAGTGTTTGATCACCATATTTCCCTGAGAGTCTTGAGTAAAGAGCATCTCGTCTTCCTCCTCCTGCTCCATCAGAGATTTGTAAGTGCTCTTTCTCACCGTCCCAGAGCTGATGTTACTCTGATCTTTGAGAGGGCTCCTGGCTTGCAGACCTCTGTGTGCTATTACCCTGAAACCCTCAGAGTCCTGGGTGAACAACATGGCCAGACTGTCCTCATCAACCTCTCTGCAGGAGAGCTGCGCTGCTAGTTTTTTTGGAGGAGAGCTGCTTGGTATTTTCCATTTGAACGGTGACTCAAGGCTCACCTTTTTATCAGCTCTTTTCCACAGCTGCTCTGGAATACATTTTCGAGGTGATGCAGTTATTGCTTCTGTCCATTTATGATTTGAAGGAGGCTCAATATGAGTGAGAGGTGAGTGCTTTCGTGGGGACAAAAACCTGCAGTTTTCTTTCTCATCATCCACCTGAGAAGAATGAAAGTGGTTTTGAGTCGAGGTCCTCCCTTCCACATCAATCTGGATACCAAAGGCTTCCTCACTTTGTAGGCTGTTAAGGAAACTCTGCTTAGAGTCACTAAAGTTCTTTGCTGTGATGTTTTTCTGGTTAGTTGGGTAAGATTCACCTTCAGAATATTGGCTACAGGTAAGCAGCGGGTCCTGACTCCACGCCTGTGGAAGAGGTTGACTGTCACCTGGCAATAAGGAGGCTGCAGTGAGCCTCCTCTTACTCTGCGGTGGGTTTATCTCCTCAAACTGCTCTTCTTCAAACTCATAGCACACGTTTTGAGAAGGTGTATGGCTTGCAGCCGGTTCCTGCCATTCTGCTGCCTCAGGCTCAGTCACATTTTCACTTTTCCACGCATGATCCACACAAGGCTCACAGCTATAGAAGTCTCTATCTATTTCACGCCTTCGTTTTGTCCCTGATACTACAGGGGTGGGTGCAGTTAAGGCCCGTGTGGACGAGGTAGATGGTGAAGAAGGCCGCACTGGATCCATGTTTGGTATTTCAGAAGTAGACATCTTATTGAGAACTTTAGGCAGAAGGTATAAACAAATGTTATGTTAACAAAAAAGAAATGGAATGTGTCAATTTATGCATTCAAGCAACTAAGTCAATGGTCTACTGCAGCTTTATCAGCTTCTGACTGATTTAGTTGAAGATGACAATACTCATGACAAGAAATGTCTTGACAACCTGATGACAGCAGAGTTTTTTGCAACATACCTCTGCGCTGAGGTGCGAAGAAGGTTGATATAGAGCTCTGTTTGGTCTTTGGCATCTCCATTTTGGTCTGAGTAAAGTTGAGAGCCACAGCCAAATTGTATGCTCTGCCTCCAGCGAAGGGATTCAGCAGTTTAGAAATAGGACGGGCAAGTCGTTTCTGAAACATAAGATTAAATTGTGATCCTACTAATATACTCACGTACAATAACCGTGTAAGACGCTCCAGATAAGATGATATTACTTACTAGTAATGCTATACTGTAAGTGGTTTTGTGTGTTATTAACATCTGCTGTGAACAATGTATTAATTCACTGCTGTTTTGAGAGGTAATGAAATAGCCATTCAGTCAGAATTTAAAGCAAGTTTCCACAATTACCTGTTTAGCTTTTCCTTTCAGTTGCACAGTGTCCAGCCAAACACCACATTCCTCTTGAGCAGAGGTCTGCTCTGCTGGTTTGGAGGTCTTCATGGTGGAGAGTGAAGGACAGATCTATACAATACATTCAATAAAAATATAATGTGTGAGTGGTAGAATAATTTAGATATTTAACTGATATAACAGGAGCAATACTATAGTCCTGTAATGGTTGTGTTTTAAAGACTTGTATGTCTTTACTGTTAAAGCTTTAATGAAGATTGAGAAAAACTGAGCCACCAGCAGCTAACGTTAATCTATATAACGTTAACAGTTTTAACTGTTGTAAAATGAATGAATGAATGTGTCCTACATCATCGTTTATTGTTTTAACTGATATACAGCTTGCTATCAGTCCAATTTTCCGTTGACTTTTCGTAATATTAGCTAAATCACAGCATCGTTTTACCATCATAAGTCACAAAATTGATGTTGACCATAGATATGAATATATATAGATGTTGACTAACGCTAACGTTATCTGTTATCCAACGTCGCTAACAGCTAGGTGGTATTTAATAATCACAGCCTTACTTTGGTTCTCCATATAGCATAAATGATTAAATCATATTTGAACTTACCTCATAAACTTGCACAGGGGTGTTTTCAACTTTCCTTTGCGCTTTCTTAAACTCAATTTACAACCTTTGGTACATAAATTCGTCCTCGTTACTGTTTGTTTGATTCTGGCGCCTCGACGATGGGCTGCCTCTGATGTTTGACTGAGTGAAAATGATTAGATGTGTCAAGACTAAAAATATGTTCTTTACAGCAACAGCTCCTTTAAAATGGAAGATATGAATAGCCTTAATAAAGAGTACATATGTTTGATACACCAGTAATAATCTTAAAATGTATTAATGTTTAGTGAGGCACAATGGACACCTAATATTTTGACGTCTGCGGGTCCTTGCAGGAAGGTGTGTTTACATTGACGTCACAGCAGTTTGCCGAAAGGGTAAGTAAAGTGTCTTTTAATTTCGTTGATTAAACACTGATATTAAGAAATGCTGCCGGATTCTTACCTGTTACCACAATAATGGTCACTAATACAAACTTCAGTGTTCACAAACAACTACCTGTATGGCCCAGTTATAATAAATCTTTAAGGAAGTGCTTACAAGCTAGCCTCGACAGCTAACTTCGGGCTCGCTATTTGTGCAAAACAAATATTGAAGGCTGATGATCAGCTTTCTTTAGCTAAAAGGTTTTCCCTTTAGCTTATTCTCCGTGAATCAGCAAATACCTGGAGTAAAACAACGTTTTTTAACTCAGCGCGGCAGCATTGTACGCTTTTGTATTGTTGTAGCCAACCTGTACTTTCGGACTTATGTTCTAAACAGCAAACACAGTCTGCCTTTTCATATGGTAACACTTATATGGTGTTAATCAGTTAAATTGAGAATAACGAACGTCAGGATGTCGAACCATTAAGCTGGATTTAAAAGAAACTAAGGTTAAGAATTATTTCTGATATGTCCCTTTTTAAAATTATTTTAACATAATTTGAACCTGACTGGTGGGGACCTGTGTAACTTGATCCAGTTAATTTTATTAAGTTGCAGAGCTATACATGCCTCCTAACACTTGCCTGGGTTTCCCTCAGGAAAGTGATTAGTCGTGGTGACAAGCCACCTAAATCCTGATCCATCTCTCATGGCCCTAAACAACAGCCACACTTATTATTATTTAGCACTTGCTGTGTAAAATTGCACATATGATATTCTTTCCTTAAGTTTTTTACTTTGTAAAAGTATTAATGTTTTATGATACTAGTGAAGGGTTCAAACCTTGCCTGATATAATATATAACAATTTTGTTTCTAAATACTTTATTGTCTATACTATATGTATGTTTCTTGTCTATGCACCAAAACACCAAATCAAATTCCTTGTATGTGAAAACCTACCTGGCAATAAACCAGATTCTGATTCTGATACCAAAAAGTGGTAGATCTTGTAAACCATTTGTGGCTTGGAAGTTGTATTAACGGTGTTTCAGTCTAACCGTGCTCTCCTTGGATCTTATCAATATTAAATGCTAAAAGTGATAATCCAGAAAATGTCTTCTATTCATTCTAAATACCATTGAGCACTGTTTCTGTTGTTACACTACCCTGCAGTATAAAAAAGACAAGTTCCTTAATTTAAGACACATTTAATATCAATAATACTTTGAGAGAAACTCACCTATAAGTCAGGACAGTCCCTACTACATATAACAACATTTAAAAAAATTGTATTCATTAATAGTGGGAACGTGTTTTGGCTGGTTGTTTTGGTCACAATTATTAGTTATGGTTAATGGTTAGTTATTAGACACATTGTAACTTAAATCTTTTTCAGATCAAGTTCTGATACATCAGCATCATGTTCCATGGAATACCAGTTACAGGAGGTGTGGGAGGAGGTAAGACATTCAAATAAATCTAATGTCTACAATGTTAGTTATTTAAATTGTTCAATCATCCTCCTTTCAACAGTAAATTACAATTAATGTCACTTAAAGCATGTCGTTATTTTTTCCCACAGCTCCTGCCAATAAGCCTGAGTTATATGAGGTAAATGGAACTACTTTTTAATGCTTTAATTAAGGCTTGGCAAATAGTTATTTTAATTTACACCTTAAAAAAACAACCAAATGGAACTAAAATGATCTGATTATTTTCACTTTTTCAAGTTGTTCACTGAACTGTTCCTGGAAGATAACCAAACTTACCATTTTCATGGATGCTACTTCTACAACAAATGTTTCAATCAAACTGAACAAAAAAAATAATTTCATTGCATTAGTGAAGGCCTTCACCACAATTCATGCCTTTTCAGGAGGTGAAATTATACAAGAATGCAAGAGAACGAGAGAAGTAAGTGTCATATATATTACTAATTACTAGCCTATTATGAACACATAGTAACCCAGGTATTTATAAATATATACTTTATTTAGTCTGGAAATCACATTGAGATCAAGATCTCATTTGCAAGTGAGACCTGAGTACAAAGTGAAATATCAAACAAAAACTAGTGTTGTAACACCTCCTTTTTAACCCGGTTTCTGAAGGTATGATAACATGGCAGAGTTGTTCGCTGTCGTCAAGACCCTTCAGGCTCTGGAGAAGGCTTACATCAAAGACTGCGTCACACCTAATGAGTGCGTCTTACTTACGTTTATATTTTGTGTTTAAAAGACTGAACATTCCACCTGTGACTTTGATTGTATGTGTTTATTAAGGTGCAGGAGTTGTCTGTTTCAGGTACACTGCTTCCTGTTCCAGGCTGTTGGTTCAGTATAAGGCTGCTTTTAAACAGGTGCAAGGCTCCGATGTGGGCTCCATTGATGATTTCTGCAGAAAGTACAGAGTGAGTTCTCTTTTGGAGCACAGATGATTTTATGACTCATTTGACTTTGTTTGTAAACATTTTAAAAAATGGGCCATGGAATTGTTCTATCATATTTTTTTAGTTTTTCTTAGTAAGGATGTTACTCTTATCATTTTGTTTCCTAGCTCGACTGCCCACTAGCAATGGAAAGAATCAAGGAGGATCGACCAATCACCATCAAGGATGACAAGGGCAACCTGAACCGCTGCATTGCAGATATAGTTTCTGTACGTCCTCTCTCCTCTCTATCATATTAAACAGTCAGCGCAAATGGGAAGCTTATTTAGGAATTGTGCCAGATTAAAACTTGTTGCAGTCGTATTTAAAAAAAATTAAAAAATAAAAATAAAATAATTGATTTAGTGGTTGAAGTGGTTTCAGGTAATTTGGCAAATCCTGTGGTTACTCATTGAAGAATGTGAATGAGTGTTGCCAGCAATGTCCACTGCCAACTTTGATCTCAACTCATAAAATCCAACAAACTAATAAATCTGTGGACAGGCAGTGTGATTCTGGCAAAGAATGTGTGCCCTGTTTGTGTTGCCGCCAGTAAAAATCATTTTTGTTGTTGGTGATTGTGGAAGTTGGAAAGTATGTTGAGCATTGTCTCATTGTCTTTCAGCTCTTCATCACCGTGATGGACAAGCTGAGACTGGAGATCAGGGCCATGGATGAGGTAAATAAAAAAGTGTAAAACTTACATAACAGACAGACTAAAAACAACTGATTAACTGATTATTTTCTATTGGTCCAGATCCAGCCAGACCTGAGAGAACTGATGGAAACAATGAACAGAATGAGCAACATGCCTCCAGACTCAGAGGCTAAGGACAAAGTCAGCCTCTGGTTAGTTCCACTGGGCCGCCCAGTTTACAGTGTTTATGTTTAGCCTTGTGCCAGTTCAGTGTAGGATGCTTATTTTAGCCACAATGACACACACGTACATGCTTGATGATTGTGTCCACAAGTTAAACTAATACTACTTTCACTGATGAATACTCCTTCAATCCATGTATAATCATTTGCAGTAGACTATTTCTGATGGGTAAATGCTGTGGTGTAACGCGTCAGACAAAAGCTGGGTCTAGAACTGTAGATCTCTATGTGCCAATGCTTAAACAATTAAAATCCTGCTAACTTATTTTATTATATTATATATAGTCAGAATTTATATATAGTCAGAATATATATATATATATATATATATATATATATATATATATATATATATATATATATATATATATATATATATATATATATATTCTGACTATATATAATATATATATATATATATATATATATATATTTTTATATATATAATACTGAGTTTTTTAAGTGGTAGTCGTGTTTAAAATTTATTGTTTTTGTACCTCAGATAGATCAGAGATTGTCGGCCGTTTAAATTTCTAGACGTTTTCGATTATTTTCTCTCTTTATGCGTGGGGCATGGAGCAACATGTACTATTTATTATGTTAAAGCATCTTTGCAGTTGAGAAAAACTGAATTCATGGCTCAGGGGGCTGCAAGTTGACAAGTTGTATTATGAAAATCAATAAGTGGAATTTGACATTTCCTTGACTGCATGTATAACTACTTTTATAATCACGTTTCTACACAGATCCCCAGTAGTGCTAAACTTATGCCAGTCTGTGATAAGTCTTAACAGCTTTGTCCTAACTCTCATCTACCTTGATTTGTATTTGTTCTCATCAGGTTGACCACCCTCAGCAGCATGTCAGCCTCAGATGAGTTGGATGATAATCAGGTGCGCCAGATGCTATTTGATCTGGAGTCAGCCTACAATGCATTCAACCGCTTCCTCCATTCCTCCTAAAGCAGCTGTCCATCATTGATCCATCTGTCTGAAATTCTGACTATATCTATTAATATCTATTAAGTTAAAAAAAGAAACACTCTACTTTCTCTTTCTCGCTATTAGTAGAGAGTGGATTTCTATCTGGGCAGATTTTCTGTCTCATATCTTCCCAATTCTTACCTGCTGTTTGCTTCCTATGTCCTTTATTTATGTTGTGTACTATTCAGACTTCATCGCCTTGCATACTACACTGTGTCTGACTCTGGTACATCCTGCTGCCTGCAGCCTTGCCCACCAGGCCCGCCCTGTGCTGCGATATGCTCCATTGGCCTCTTTTCTAGACAAACCTGTGCGATAAATCCTTTAATATGGCTGTTTATTCTGCCCCAAAACAGTTTACTTCTAACTTTGTACTATAATATCAAAAAGGTCTAATTTTATACTTAAGTTTTGCATAGCACCAACAAAGAAGCATGATACAATTATATTTGGCAAAGTCTGCACATGACAAAAAGGTTGCAACAGCCAAAGACTTTGTATTATTGGAAAGATAAATATTTTTATTTTCTTTTTGGTACCCTAATTCTGTCCAATGCCTGCCACTTGGGGTCAGAGGAGCATTTATTTGTTCTGTATACCATTTCGTTTTTCTATCACCCATATTTTTAGTGCAGAAATCTGAAAAAGTTTTTGTAGATAGAATAAAAGAAGCTGACAGACAGATGTCAGTTAATGGAAAATAAATGCAGCTGAAATAATTGTTTGGACTTTAAGGTAAAAATTGACTTATTCAATGATTATATTGAAACTATGGTGGAAGGACTTGTTTGTGTACATTTTCTAGCCCTTTTTTCTGCTAACCTACCTAATCAATGTTTCCTTAATAATTGAGGGTTTGGCCACGTGAAGTGGGTAAAAGTGAGTTGGACACATCCCATGCTTATTGTGCTTGCTAAATATGTTTCAACCCTCAAACACCATTAGGGGGAACATGTTTATTAAGATGTATCATTGTAAATAATAGTTTTGATTTTTAAACAGGAGCATGTAACACCTTTTTAGAAATAAAGATGAAAATCTACCTCTAACTTCATCTGTGTTGTGCAAATAAGATCAAATTTGTTTAGAGTTTTGTCTATGCAATGTCCAAAACTATTTAACTTGTGACATGTTTAGAAATATAATAAGGGTAGCAAGTGATGTAGAAGAAATTAAGAACTTAATAAAATAGTCAAAAGTAGAAAAGGTTCTCTGAATTAAATGAGTAAATATCTGGTCAAAGAATGAGTAAACAAGACTAAGAATTTGACTGAATGTTCAAATACCCAGCTCTAATACTAACTGGCCACAGGATTTTTGTCTGTTATAATTAGCATAATATAATATATTTTTGTAGGACGGGTCCACAAGACAATAAACACAAGACCCATTTTAAGTCATTAAAATGGGTGATTAGTGGTCATTTCCTATCAAATGTTCTGCTAAGCCCACTTCCTTAGAACTTAACGTCCCCAGTTTGCAATTCAGGGGTTTCTGTTATAAAGCTGTGGTCTCTAAGCCCATGTTCAAATGACTATTCAGTCTTTAGTAAAAGCACATTTGTTTTATTGCTTATTGCTCTGGACGTAATTGTAGACGATCGACCAAAATATGTACTATTTTAGTCTGCACGCAGCACGCCCATCAGTTTTATTTTTTCCCAGGTTAGTCATTTACTTTTGCTGCGGTTTCCTCTCTGAAGTTCCATTTAATATTAATGGGTTAGCCAGTGTAGATCACAGAGGCCTAGTTGACGCACCTTGTTTTCTACTTGCTTGTGAGGACTGGTCCCAACAGCCGTTCATCATCAAACAGACTCAACGAGGAACTTAATTGAAGTTGGAACATTTTGATGAAGGCCATGATGAAAATGTGTACAATTATAACGGAGGTCTTCCTATAATCCCAGCGCCTCAACCATCGTCTACAGCTCTAATGTGCTCGAGAGCCAGATGTCCACCTCTGACTTGTACGAATGAGTGTAGCTCACCGACTGTTTGGTGTAGCAAGAAAGATAGAAAGGTGTTTGTTTTAATTCCCCTTGCGGTGTAGCAGGACGTTATTGTTCTCGCTTATAGAGCCATGGGCGGCTCCTTTAAGAACCCGGCAGCAGCGTATTGGTTACCAGGACGACAAATAATGACAAAACTCTACGGCTCATCTGTTTGCAGCAGCAGTGTGGGAGACGCAGTATCCAAACTTGCAGTAAGAATTGACTTTCATTTTGAAAGATAACAACATATTCTGTACAGTGCAGGTTAAACAGTGTGTTTTCAGTCACTAGCTAGATGAGATAGAGTTTAAAACGAACCTGCTGCTTTTGGACCAACATTGATTGATTGAACAGTTAGGCAACGCGACGTCTGACTACAAGTAACAGAGGGTCGCGTGTGGGTTGCCAGATAAGATACAAAACTACAGAAATTCTCGTTAGTTTCAAGCTGCAGCTCTGACGGAACTGGCGCCACAATTCAGTCCTCTCTACCAACCGTTTTAACACCTGTTTCCTGGACATTCAAGACCAGTAATCTCTTTCAGGAATAATCAAAGTATGGCGATGCTTTCTGCATGAGCAGAGGAACGGACTGTTGAAAGAAAATGAGCAAAAATTATGAATCAACAAATGTGTCTGAGGTGGAGGACCACATTTCTCTGAAGTATGACATCAAGAAGAGACTTGGAAAGGGGGTGAGTGACTTTTTGTCTCTACTGGATTTAATGGAAATTTATTTCCCCCAGGCTACACAATGAATAACAAAACTCCTCATTGCACCTGCATTGAATTGACATGAATCCCTGTTTGCAAAAATGTTGTGAGTTGGCAAACACTTGCTGTTCTGGCAAACGCACCTCTTTACATCAGATTCCTCTGTACATGTATATTTACCACATATTTAAGCCCCCTCTGTACTTTAGCCTTAAGAAAAATTCCTGAAATTTTCCAGACTTAAGATCCTCAGTCAACACCAGTTTTGTAAGCAAGGGATTTATTTACTTTGGCAGGACAAACTCTTTCTTTGCAGATCAGCTGATGTGTGAGGACACTTGTTCCCTTGAGAGTCCAAATCCCTTTTTTCCCCCTCTCCACTAGGGTTGCCACTGGGCTAAAAACTGCCTGCTTTCTTTCCATAGACTGTCCACTGAGACTCACAAATTGCTGCTCTGCTTGCAATGGCCAGGTGGTAACTGCCACGTAGACACGTCATATTGGCTAACTAAACATACCTGAGGGCAGATGTGACTCATGTTACACGGCTGTTGAACCTGTTTACAGTAGAGTGTTGGGATAATAGCGTTCTGTGCGGTGATGCTTCAGGGAGCCAAACAATAGTAAACAGCACTGTGCTAATTGGCTTTAGAGAGACAAGTGCTTTCACAGCAGCAAAAAAAAAAATGCCCTAAAAATGTCTGAATTTATAAACTGTTTTGTTTTGAAACCCAGTTTCCCTGTACATTTTACATCCCTGTCTCTTCTTTTGGAGCCGAGGTTTGACAGATACAACAGTCACCAGAGTCACCAGGGCTCTGATCCACTGCCTCCAGTGACAGTGCTGCTCCTTGTGTCTCTACAATAACAGTGTTATAACAGTGTTCTCTAATGCCCTGCCTCACTGCTGCCTCTGTTATGCTTGACTTCCCCGCCTTCATCAGCACCCTTCCTCTCCCTTCACCACAGACACAGAGGTCATGTCCACACCTGTTCTTCTAGGAATATGATGATCGGCAGTGCATGTTTGTTTATGTTTTAAAAAGGTATTGTGGGTTAAGGCACATACTCATGTTTAGAACTAGGTGTCCTAAGATGGGACATTTTATATGCCAAGAAAAAGCAACCATGTAGAGAAACTCTTGGACAACAGCTGAATGAATTAAACATGGAAAATAAAAGTTATTAAAAACTCAATATTATTAATCCAGTCTCTATTATCTGTATGGAGCAGCTGCTTGGACTTTTTTTTCTAAAATTCATGCTACGGCCCTGACCACAGTGTTTCCCCAATTTAGTTTTCTATATATCTTTTTACCTGCTTGACATCCTGCAGTTAAAACTATACTAATGCTTGACAGAATATAAGCCACCTCCTGCATGGACCTGATACCAGTATGTTGTATCTCTTTCAGGCTTATGGCATTGTATGGAAAGCAGTTGACAGACAGACAGGCGAGGTTGTAGCTGTAAAGAAGATCTTTGACGCCTTCAGGAACAGGACAGATGCCCAGGTGTGTGCTTGATGTGACAATGAAGTAAAGTCATTATTGTACCCTGTTAATGTTATTCATATCTTAATGTCATATCTATGTAGCCTAATGGTTCCCAACCTTTTTGGTATGTGACCCCTTAGAAATTAAGCAATGACAACTTGCACCCCCTTGTCAATGGTTGCATACGACAACTGGTTCAGCCCAATTTAACCAAAAAGGGATTATTTAAATACAATTTCTGAAGAGGTCAAATTATCTAGCAATACACAATACACAAGGTAGCAATTACTGGAAGGTATTAAAAAGATAAATATAATTTTGTGTGGCAAATTTGTTTTTCTTCTTTCCTATTCTGATAATTGTCTCACAGTGGTTTCCAAATTGGCTCATTCAGGGGCAGGGATAGACTACCCCCTGTGCAACCCCACTTTATAATGCTGGAATTGCCCCTGGGCTCACTTGCCTGTTTCAAAAGAAAGACAAGTTTGGCTAATGATTAAATGGAACAGGAGGCTTGTGTGTGCTGAGTTTATTGCCTGGCATGTTCATATCCTAATTGTCATTTTCTTCCTTTTGCAGCGGACATTCAGGGAAATAATGTTCCTCCAGGTAACAATTATAATTGTGTTTGAGCGAAAAATAATGGCCAACTGACATACTTTCATTCTTTTAAATTTAAGTCCCTAAGGTTAATCATTTCGGTCCCACTTTTCTACATTTTGTTTTCATCATTTCTGTCTTTGTCCTGTATGTTTCTGAATAAATGTACAAACTATTAGGGACACTTCATGATATACAGTGATTGTTGTGTCTGAGGATACTGCACCTACTCTAACTCTTTAGTCAGTGAATGAGCTCCATCTCCAATTCTACAAAAAAGTGCCAACTCAATAACAGGAAAATTCAATTTATACTCCTTTTTTTAACGCATTTACAGATAAATTGCTGTATTTTGAAAGTCTGCTCCACTGATGCTGCTACAGTAGTTGTGCTATGCCCTTCCTACTCTTGCACTGTTTATTTTTCCATTACTGTTTCGTCAAAGTGAATTGCTTTATAAATAAAAACATGCTGGAAACAGATTTTTCAGCTGTTTAGTTTCCTGTGTGAAACCCATTGAGCAATGACACTGCTGATGCAGCATGGTAAAAATTCAACCGTAGAAAACTTCAACTTTATTATTATTATTCAGAAGATTAACAAGGAACAGCAAAAATGTACTACTCACTTTGCTTTATATCAACACATTGACTCTTTATCTGCCGACCTACATACTGTACGTGCAACTTTCAGCTGTGCCTTTGCCCTCTAATCAGCTGTTATCATCTTCTAGTGCTATTCCAGGTGTTGTGGTAATGGGGTTTACAGTGACCAATATGTAATCTCTTTTACATAAAACTTTCCCTGTTGTGTACTTTACACAATACCTGCCCGTTGTTATAGGTCAAACAGTAGTCAGGATTTTGTTTGTGTTTATGTTACTAAAAATCTCCTTTCTGTGTGCAGGAGTTTGGAGATCATCCCAACATCGTCAAACTTCTAAATGTCGTCAGAGCTCAAAATGATAAAGACATTTACCTCATCTTTGAATACATGGGTGAGTGTTTGGAAGAGTGTGTGTGTGTGTGTGTGTGTGTGTGTGTGTGTGTGTGTGTGTGTGTGTGTGTGTGTGTGTGTGTGTGTGTGTGTGTGTGTGTGTGTGTGTGTGTGTGTGTCCTCTCTGCGCCTGGTTGAAAATCATTGTGTATGTGATTATGGAGGAGCATGTGTTTAGCAACTCTATTCCAAAATCACAAATAACTGACAACAATTTACTGTTCAATCTTTGGTAGATGTTAATGTTTCAGTTGTATTATCATCCACTTTTGCTTTCTGCTTTGTACCAGATACCGACCTGCATGCAGTGATAAAGAAAGGTACTCTGCTGAAGGACATCCACAAACGTTATGTGATGCACCAGCTCTTCAAAGCTATCAAATACCTGCATTCAGGAAATGTTATCCACAGGGACCAAAAGGTACGCCAGGTGGAGAATATAAAGAATTAGTCATGAATATATTTATTGGTATCATAAGTATATTTTTGGAATTAAAAAACATATCAGAGTAACAAAATGTGCTCTTATTTTGATTAAAATAAATCCAACTCATATTGCTGCACATATTAATGATTTCCTTTATCTTTGTTTTGTGGTTGCTGAATACTTTCTCGATTTAATAATAATCATTTTGGTCAATTCATTTTCTGAAAATAGCGAAAGATGCAAGTTACAATTTCCTAAAGCCCAAGTTGAGGTCTTCAAATTGCTTGTTTTGTTCGACCAACAGTCCAAAATCAAATGGTATTTAGTCTACGCTGATATAAAACAGAAAAGCAGAAAGTCCTCACAATGAAGAAGCTGTAACCAATGAATGTTTGGCATTTTTGCTCCAAAAAAAAAAAAGACTTTAAGGATGAATAGATTATCAAAGTAGTTGCAGTTGATCAAACAATAGAATAATTGTCTTAGCCCTAATGTAAATCTAAGCCATTTTTTCCAAAACACTGTCTTCATGTAATCACTTTCAGTAACACTTCAACAAGTCTGCAGGATATTTGCTGACATGGCTACACAAAACGGCTTCTGATCCTAGAGCCTAGAATTTCATCCCTCCTTCTCTCCTATTTGTCTGCTATTCCAACTCGGTTCATTTCTGTTCTCATACCTTGGTCGACCTGCTCGATTTGACCTCTCTGTAAATAAGTGAAAACCAAACTATTGTTGCCCCTGTGAAGAATGTTTCTCTTGTCTGTGTTTCCAACAGCCATCCAACGTGCTGCTGGACACCGACTGTGTAGTCAAGCTGTGTGATTTCGGCTTGGCCAGATCACTCAACCAGATCCAAGAGGACAGTGGGAATCCAGCACTGACGGAGTACGTGGCGACGCGGTGGTACCGAGCTCCTGAGATCCTGCTGGGATCCACGAGGTATCAGCTGTGATGAGCATCTGTTAGTCAGTATCTGTACTACATCTTCTTCTTGTGCTCGTCCTTCACAGCAGTTGATTTAACAGTGATGAAGAAGGCAACATTTGAAACATTTTAATTCAGAGAAGAGAATACTTCTTTGGAAACATTAGTGTACCAGACTGTAAGAGGAATACATCTTGTCCAAAGGTACACTAAAGGCGTGGACATGTGGAGCCTTGGCTGTATCCTGGGAGAGATGCTGCTGGGAAAAGCCCTGTTCCCCGGGACATCCACCATAAACCAAATAGAGAAGATCATGAGTGCCATACCCCACCCCAGCCCAGAAGGTGATTAAAGAAATCATACTTTAATTTTAGTAATTGACAACCTTCATCACTATGAATTAATTAAATGCATTTTAATTTTCAGATATTCTCGCAATCAAGTCTGAATACGGATCTTCTGTCATTCAGAGAATGTTACTAAAGTAAGGAAAAATAATATTATTATTCATGTTGTGAAAATGTATCAATGGAGAGGTTCTTTATATGTACATGTAAATCTAAATAAACAATAATGCATCTGTTGAATTTCACTTAGTCAACTCACATGTATTACTTTGTTTATATGTGAACACAGAGTGTGCACAGTTGCTGATGATGCTAGGCTTCTTTCTGTCCTTGTCACTCCTGGGACAGAGCTAGTTTTGGGAGTGACGATAACACATTTCCTTCCTTCCATTGGGAAGACTGTTATCAGAACATGCAAGTGGAAGTGGGGTTGATTACCAGCTCAGAGAGCAGGAGCAGTGATTGTTGCAGAGATGCAATGATGCAGCAGTGACAAAGCAAAATCATAGACTAATCTAATCTATCTAAATCTACTAACTAATAAGCTTCAAAAGGCCACTTTGTTAAAAAAGGTGTGTTGGATATGCACACAGACACACGCAAACACACACACACACACACACACACACACACACTAATACACACATTCCACTGCCTTTCTTCCACCTGCTGCTTTTTTGTATTTAAAGGGAAACTCCACCTATTTTACACATTAAAGTCGGTTTACAGGTCTTGGGGAGTACTACTACATATGTGAAAGAAGTTCTCCGAGCAAATAGTTGCATTGTGGGTAATGTAGGCGCCAGGTTTTGACAAGGAAGACAAATGCATGGAATAAAAAATGTAACTGTACAACACAAGTCTGACGATGTTACAGCAGTGCAATGCTAAATCTCTACAGGAGCCTTTAAAATCTCACCCTTCCTTCACCAGACCACAGGTGCCTTTGGAGGATCTTCTCCAGTTGTCTGTGCCTCCTGATGCTCTGGACCTGTTGAAAGGCTTGCTAGTTTTCAACCCAGACAAGCGGCTCACTGCTGAGCAAGCCCTCCAACACCCATATGTAGCCAGGTATGAAGAATCTGAAGAATTCAGATTAGTTAGGATGAGTAGCTGTGGTTTCCCACAAAGAGATTGTAGAGATGTTATTTTTTTTTTCTTCTCTTTTGTTTGCTTAGTTGAACAGTTAAAATAACTTATTCTGAATGCTTTGACCAAAATTTGTATCATAACTTTATTACTATTTTGTGCTATAATTTATTTAAATGTTTCTGTCTCTTGAGGTTTCATAATCCAGCCAGGGAGCCAGCTCTCAACTATGATGTAGTGCTGCCAGTGGATGATGATGTACAATTATCTGTTGTTCAGTACCGCAACAAACTTTATGAGGTACAAAATGATTCATAAATGTTCAGAAAGCAACATTGATTTTAATCTTTACACAGTAGACCACATTACATACAAGTGTATTGCAAAAATATTATAATACAGTATATAATACCCTAATTGTCCTCTGTTTCTAACCTGCAGATGATACTGGAAAGGAGAACTAATCAGGGGGTGCTAAGGCTGATCCACCCAAAGGATGGAGGCTGTGTCAGTAGCATTGAGAAGCCCCATGTGAAGGACAAAGTAGAGAAGGACCCGGTGGCAGTGAATGGGTGTGGTGACCGCGGAGGGAAAACGCAACATGAAAAGACTAAAGAGACAAACGACATTCCTTCCCATACAGGCGTCACCAAACCTGGGCCTGTGAACGTGTCAACCCCACCTGCTGTGGAGAAGACGAGTCCATTATCTAGTCCTGGCTTGGGAAAACTCACATATAACCCCATCACACATGCCCCAAGTATGTCTGAATTTTATTTTTCGCCACAGGACTGGGTATCGAACCGTAGTACTTTTTTGGTACTGATTAAAATATGTTCATATTACATTATTAAAAAAAACAATGTTCTGTTTAGATTTGTAATCTTGCATTTTAGTTAAGAAAAGTTTTTAGACAAAGTTTAGACAGATTTAACATTTGAGAACCTTGACTTCTGAATGAAAGTGATAGGTTTGGTGTAAAACATTTTTATATTTCTTAAAGCTGCAGTAGGTAAGATTGTGAAGAGTCAGGACTTTGCCAAAAAAATTGAACATCGACAACTTCTCAGTCCCTCCTCCCTTTCTGCTGCAGCCCAAACCGTCTCCTAAGCCCCTCCCACACAACGGAGTTTGACAGAACTGCCGGCATGTCAGACAGACAACATGTTCAACAACTAAACACCAACACAACGTTAACTTTACTCACCAACAGTAAAACGATGCTAACTAACAGGCTACCGTTAGCCATTTCAGCATCATATCAGACCGACCACTGTGCTAACGTTACTATCATCCTCACCAACGTAGCTTTGTGGACTTTTGACTACTAATAACCAAGTGAAAGATAAATCATTCATGGTAATTATGTTACCTGTTGAGAAGAAATGTGGCTACATCTGCATCGTTCTTCAGATCTTTAAAATCCCGGAGCTCACGCCACCTCTGAAAAGCCACTCCATTATTCACGGAGTTTTGGAAAACCTTCCTGCAGCTCGTGCGCGGGGAGGGGGGAGGGGAGAACGCTATATATGCGTGTGCCTGAGCAGTGATTGACTGGCAGATAGACCACCCCTGTGGCCCTGATTGGAGAAAATCGACCGGGAGCGGTGGAATTTTGCCAATGGCACTACAGGCTGTAGGAGGTGCCAGAGGAGCTGTCTTTTTTTTTTTTTTTTACATAATTCATGTAGTTCTACTGGAACATAGGGTCAGTTTCAGCAAATAGGACAGAAAGTTAGTTTTATAAGACTTACCTACTGCATCTTTAAAATAAGGTATTTAAAAAGTATTGTTTTGTTAAGTCCCATGCCTTCACAGTGAAAGGTAGAAAACACAAACTCTTTTCTTCATTCAGATGGTTTTGTTCGGAGTCCAGCTGGTCCTCCTAATTACTACCCCTCCACTGCAGCCAACAGGAAACTAGTGGGACAGACCTGTAATGGAGGTGCAACAACATCACCAACAGAGGGCACCAACACTGACGCAGTAAGCAACCGACCTCAGTCTACTTCCTTTTTTTAAGTTTTGTTTTCTCTCCTACTCATGATCTCTCTGTGACTCACCCTGTATGTTGCTCTCTCTCTTACCCCTACCCTCACTAGACCATGGACCAGATTCTCCGGCGAGGTCGCTCAGCCCCTGTGACCCACAACCGCTCCTTCTCCTTGACCCTTAACCAAACCCAGAACAACCCGTTGGTTCGCCAAGATGAGCCATCCCTGTCCTCTGGGCTATATGTCACATCTGCACGCTTGGTTAGTCCACCACACCTCAGGACATGTAAAATATGACTCAATGCCAGGATGCAATTTCAGCCTATTTAAATGCTTGATGAAATATTGATTGCAAATCTACCAGCCACCTGCATATTTTACCAGCATTTGGCTGGTAGGTGGTGCTAATTTTGAACCCTGCATAGAATGCATGAAAATATATGGATATGTTAAAGCTTGGTGGCTTGGTGGCTTGATAGATAGATAGATAGATAGATAGATAGATAGATAGATAGATAGATAGATAGATAGATAGATAGATAGATAGATAGATTGGCTGGCTGTCATGGCATGTCTAACGTTCTTTCTCTTTCCATGCAGAACCAGCGCTCCACCTCTCAGGTTCGTGAGGCTCTGCCACCGACACGGTTCAGCAAGAAAGTATTTCAGAGTAACTGTAATGTGGCTGCTGCAGGCGACCCTCGAGCCAAACTGGGCAGCTATTCCCAGGCCTATGGTACCATCAACAAGACTGAATTGGACAATCTGCTTCGAAGCCGTCCTTACAACCAGTAACTGCTGTCATGTCACGTGTTTCAACACTCAAGATTTGCACAAGTATGTTAGGCACAAGGAAAACTGAAAGACAACTTGAAGAAAAAAAAAAAACCTGAAGACTCTTACACCTCTTGTATACTATGTAAATTGTATCCACAGAGACATGTCTATCGCTGTCTGAGTCTGTAAAAATTCCACTGACTTTATATTGCATTTATCGAATTGTACCAGCAATTCATGAACATATGTATATACTATATGTTGCTTCAAAAAGTTTTAATTCAACAAGGCTGGATTACCAACCAGGTAAACCCCAGAACTTCAGGGGCCCTGAAGGCCCATTTTAGGTGTCAGTAGGTTTGTGGTCATTTACAAATTTCTTTGGGAACATTCACCTTTTTAGTACATTATCATCGGAAATGTTGACTTGGCTACCGGTCTATCCATAGAGAGAGATTCACATGCTAAATATTCCTAAATACATTTGTGTTCTAAGTAAGTATCACAAACAGTAAGCCCCTGCTGATAATTGCCCACAAATACTTTTTGCCCCGGGGCACACTACATGGTCAAACCAGCCATGATTTTTCATGTTGATCTATGTAGCTAATGACCTATTGGCTTAATGGTTTATGTACATTAAACCAGTTGGTTTCAGATAATATGCAATATATAATATGCAAATAGTTTAAACAAGGAATTGTTTACAATTGTGTACAGAAAGAAAACGATTAGTGTTTCTTGATTCTAGTTTATAATGTTGGATGTTGACATGGATGACTGTGACAACAGGCCACCATAAGGTTTAATAATAAACCGAGGTGGAAATACTCAGCTCCTTGCTTTTTACCTGAAATATTGGATACTTTTACCTCTTTGGTCCTTGGACAGTTATTTGAATAAGATTATTAAAAGTCTAAAGGGCAAATTGCTTTTTGATGAAACTACCAACAACTCATGGGCCCCAGGTAGACACTGCTTTTTGTTAGAGGTAACAAGCCAAAAAGGCTGGAAACCAATGGTCTATTCTTAAACAATAACTGTATTGTAAAGGCTTACTGTATGTGTTTTTTACATGTACATTTGAGTGTTGTTGAGGTATTGTAACTACAGCTATCAGATAAATGAAGAGTACAAAGTACAACAGTGGTGGAAGAAGTACTCTCTTATCTCTTAAGGTAGGTAAAAGGTAGTAGCAATACAACAGTTTCGAAATATTCTATTACAAGTAACAGTCCTGCAAAAATTAAAAAATATAAGAATCAAAATAAATGTAATTTAAGTAAAAGTAATTTAAGTAAAAGTACTCATTATGCAGAAGAATGACCAGAATGGCCAAAAAACTCAATAATTATGATATATATGTCACTTTAATGTTGCTGCTCGTATTGTAAAGGTAGGGCTTTTAACAAATATATATATGCCAGGTTGCCTAATCTATGATACTATTCATTTATTTAGATTTTGTATTACTAATCTAAATATGCAAACTAACTCCAGCTGTTGGATAAATGTGGTGGATTAAAAAGTGGATAAACCTCAAAACCACTGCCTCAAAATGTTACGTAAGTAACGTTACAGTGACAGTGGTGTTATGCATCATGCAGAACCCAGATCTATCGAGATCTTTCTATCGCAGTATTTGTAAAGCCAGTAAACTGCACAACTTTTTTCTCTCTCTCATATGACACTAACGAAAAATACTGCCTCAGTATCATAAAATAAATGTTATAATACAATACATCCATTGTCAGTTGGATAAATTGGTCATTTTGCGTAACCATGGATGTACGGTAACAAGAACACGCGGAGATTCCCACACATCACGTGACGACGTAGTGTGACGTCGTCAGCTGCTCGAGCCAGTTATTCAGTCCAGACCGTTATTATTAAACATCCATGCTCCAGAACAGGAGGAGGAGGAGGGAGAGTTAACGTTAATGTCGGCAGCTACTCTGGAATAAACAAATTAAAGGTACGTGTATTAGAGTTTGGTGGGAGTAGCTACGTTTTCCGTGTGTGTGTGTGTGTGTGTGCGCGCGCGTGGGTGTTGTAACGTTAGCGTTATTGTATGCTGGTTGTGCGGCTAGCGAGCACTGCTGTGGCTAGCAGCTGTCACTGTCAACTGTCACAAGATAGAAGGAGGTGACTTAGCTATCAAAACAGATTTTATCAGCAGAACGGCACAGCTAACGTTAGATACAGTAACCTTAACGTAAAGTCACGAAGAAAATAAATGTGGCTTGACAGCTTAGCGCCGTAAACGTGGTGGCTAAACATGATCTAAAAGATTTAACATGGCGAGCAGGGATAATGAATATCCACAGCCGAATCACTCACAGTTGATCAATATTTTTCTACAATGGCGGTCTTGCTAGCTTGGGGTTAGTATCGGTTAGTATTTGTGAGTTTGATGTAACGGATATTCGCAGTGTCGCAGTGTTTATGTGCGCTGTGTGAGGCCCAGAGGGAGGTGCACCATGAAAACGAGGCTCGATGTTTTCGATTCATAGGTTTCTGTTGTGGTTTCCACTCACGCTTAACCTCTAAATGCATATCGTATAATCATTTTTGTTCCAGATAGGTGATTAAGTGTAGTCTCCCTAGTATGTCTGTGTGTTTGTAAATTTGTTTAAAGTAATTACATTTTTCAAGCACAAATGCCAAACATTTTGTGGTCCTAGCTTCTTAAATGTGAGAATTTACTGCTGTTCTCACTTTTATTTCATTGTAAACCTAATTTCTATGATAAGACGAATATCTTAACAATGTTGAGACATTAAATGTCACATGATGTCACATTGGCTTTTAGAAAATAGTGACAGACATTTGTTTTTACTTTATTTTGACATTTAATAGATGATTGATCAATTAATCTAGAGAATTATGCAGATTAAGCGAAAGCAAAAGCAATTGTTCGTTGCAGCCCTAGCCCTATTCCTGAGCTTTTCTTTGATATCAATAATGTGATCAATTTTGATTACAACAATTTATGCTTCATATTGTATTTAGCTAAACAAGAGGTGGTTTGTTTTACTAAAATGATTTGTAATGTAGATATGATCATGGCCTAGCAGGTCTTGGTCCTTTCACTTACCTAGAGTTGGTATAGTGGTATATGTAATTTAAAGTCATGATATTGATATAGGGCTAAAACAATTACCATTATTCTATTAACTGATTAGTAAAATAACTAACAGCTGTTATATATGTTAACGGTTATTTTCAAGTTTTATTTTGAGGGTCTTTTAAAGTTATTACATGCTGTCTCAGCTAGCGGTTAGCTAGCTGTTACCTAAACTAACGTTAGCTTGCATGTGGAGGCTAACCGCTACAATGTTTGAGAGTGGGCGGGGTTAAACGTTTAACTCCGCCCACATTGAGGTCTGCGGGTCAAAATACCATTCAAGTGGCATTTGTTGTGTTTGATTGCTAACTTGTAGCTAGCAGTCATTTTAAATACGTTTTAGCTATCTATGATTGTTTGATTGCTAACGTCAGCTCAAAACGCCGTTAGCATCTAGTAGGCTACTTGATTGCTAACATTAGCTCAAAACGCCGTTAGCATCTAGTAGGCTACTTGATTGCTAACATTAGCTCAAAACGCCGTTAGCATCTAGGAGGCTACTTGATTGCTAACATTAGCTCAAAACGCCGTTAGCATCTTAGCTAGCAGTCATTTCAAAACGTTTTAGCTAGCTAGTGCCTAGTGCATAGGGCACTAGTTTTAGCTATCTGTGATTGTTTGATTGCTAACGTTAGCTCAAAACCATAGACAGTATATTGTAGGCTACTTGTCACAAAGTGACGCAAGCGCAGCTCACATCTGCACTCTACTCACATCGGGTAGTGACCGTAGTGACAGCGGGGTTAAACGTTTAACTCCGCCCACATTGAGGTCTGCGGGTCTGCAGTCAGGGGCTTCTCAAGCCAGTGAGTAAATCCCTGCCAAATCAAGGTACCTCAACTTGCGATAGATGCAGTATTACAACAACAATATTAATGCACCCATATCCTGATTCTATGAAAGCCTATGTGTTGTTGCTATCTCAACTTTAGGCCTTCTTCATGAATAATCCACACACCTCCAAATATACAAAGTCTCCATTAGCCAAAAATTGTCCGAAGGATATACCTGAGCATGAAGTTCATTAGCTCAGAGAGAAATAGCCTCTCGGTTCTTCCTTGACAGCTCGTTACCAGGACGTATAGTGATGCCATGCCGAGCAAATTAGTTTGCTCTCCTTATAATAAAATTTTACAGTGAGGAATTTTGAATGAACATTTTCTCATAATGTTGAGGGTCATTTAATGGAAGAACAAGATGAGTAGAGACAAGCGAGGACACTAGTGGATGTTTCTGTTGTTGTGTCACCATCCAGCTGTGAAACGGACTTAAACTAAGTCCAGGATTACTCAATTTATATTGCAGCAATGGAAATAACTGCCTCATCCCATAAAAAGCATGTATGTGCTTATTCTGTTTTGCTAGTATTGGAGAGAGGGGATATTTAACATTTTGGAGATGTGTGTTTTGCTTACACTTCAGTTCTGTTTAGAAAGATTTTGAGTTCAGTGGGTTTTATATTGACCAGACAAGAGAAATGAAGCTAAACTATAATCTTGTTAACACTTCCCCCTGAATATGACAACTGCTGAGCACAAGAAATATATATATATATATATATATATATATATATATATATATATATATATATATATATATATTATTTTTTTATTATTATTATTTTTTTCATTTAACAAAATATATGTCCTGTTATTATAAAGAAGAATTAAGACAGCAGTAGTATGTTGACATCTATGCCATACCTACCTAAAGTGCAACCATCTGTCACAAGGCGAGGTGTCTGCAGGTTTGACATAGCCAGAGCTGCTGCTGACACGGCGCGTCACCATGATCTTTCCAGACTGCTGCATCTGCTGGCAGATAGGCTGACGGCGACTTTATGGGGGATTTATCAACAAGGTGGTCAAGTGGCAGTTTTATAAACGGACCAAAATGTTATTATTGTGCTCTGAGGAGTCTGTTATTGGTGCATTGTGTGAAGCAATCCTGTGAAACTTTTTCCTCCCCACAGGTTGCAAAACTGCTACCACTGAATTATGTGTCATCATGTGACCGTGACACAGCATTTTATTTTTGATAGCACTCAGTGAATGAAGTCCTGTTGGTTTGTAGCTTTTAGAAAAGTATTGCATGTGCGAAAGTTGTATACTCTCTTTAATCTTTAAAATTAGTGTTATTCTCATTTTATTTATCCTAAATCATCCTCAATCAAAGATCACAACTTAGCCTATTACTTTAACTTGTTGCGGCGCCACATGTTTTAACACGCTGACCTCTGTATAGGCCCCAGTGCTTTGTGTGGCTGTTCCTGTTTTGTCACTGTGTTTCCTGGTGGTGCTCAGGCGTGCACATAGCATGTTGTTTATGGGTTTGTCAAGGTATTGTGCTAGCCTAATTGTGTTAACATGGGTCTCTGGCTAGCCAACTAAGCCCCCTAATCTAATTCCCCTGGCAATAGCTATCAGCTGAAGCCAGGGATAATGGCACTGGTCTTATCCATCTAGCGTTGGGTTGTCTTTTCTAAGAGGATTTAAAATCTCCCAAATAATGCTTGTGAAACTGTACAAACAGTGCCTTGAACTGACTAACCATTCTTAAAAAAATTAAACTATGACTGTACAGTATTCACTTTCACCACAGACATGGAAGTGAAACTATTGTGGTTGTTGAATTGATCTTGTGCACTTGTGAGATGAGTGGCACTAACTTATAATGTCCGTTTCTGAAGAGGCTTAACCTTTTTTTTAATTCTAAAATGGTGTTAGTTTTCTTTGTGCAAGACCAGGGTTTTATTATTATCAATAACATGTCTTAATGTATCAATGTCTTAAGTAGAGCATGTGAGCGGAGCAAGAAGCGGTGAGAATTTCCACTCCTTGCTCCGCTCACATGCTCTGGTCTTAAGACACATAACATTTGTTGTCAAAATATCAGAGGAGAAGAATGTCTCTGTTGACCAAGCCGTTGTGACTTCATGCATATTTCTTTACTGTGTGGTGTGTAACTATAGAGGTAACCCATCCTACACAGATAAAAAGCTACAAACAGGCCAGTTCAGATTAATTCAGTTCTAAAAAAACAATTAAGTCACTTTTGTTAAACATGATTTACAAGATCATCTTAAGCTTTTGCTACAATTTGAGAAAATGAATATAAATAAAGACTGGGGGATAATTCAATTATTGCTTATTGAATTTCTGCAAAATCATACTTTGTTTATATTATCTCATCATGTTATCATTCCACAAATGTCCAAATTAGTCATTCATAACAAGCTATAATTATAGATTAACAAAGTTCAGGGTCCCTCCCCCCCCTCGAAAAGTTGTTAAACCCGGTGGAAATTGTCTATTTTATTTTTATTTTACGAGGGCCAGGCTCGGGCCAGTCACAGGCTGATGGCAGCATTAAGGTAGAGCCCTATAGTTTCTGTGATAACAGAATCCTTGACGAAATCTGTCTCTATCTCTCTTATTTTGTTTTATGTGATAATAAACTGAATTTTATAGACTTAAAGATTAATCAATTGATGGGGGGGGGGAGACCTAGAGCAGTTTATTGCTTCTTCCATCCGTATGATTATTTTACATGTGATTTCCGGCTTATTTCCCAGCCCTAACATGGATGGCAAATTAATTTAAGACCTGAGATACAAACTTAAATGCTTTACATGGACATTGGACAGGGAGGGGATCACATGCTTTGACTGCATGTGTCACGTGACATGATTAGTTAAGGACTCTTAGGTTATTCGGTTACATCTCTGGGTTCACTCAGATGTGTTACGCAAGCAAAGCAGTGTTACAGAATCCATTCAGATTAAGAGAGTGATCGTATAAAATAAGCAGATATTGACTACAGTGCAAACATTTCACTGACCGATTAAATTCATTTTTCAAGTAATTCAATAAAAGCTGCTGTACTCAGTGTACTATATGCCCCATTACACAACCATTGTTGTCCTGAAAGCCAGGAGGGATTTCGCTCCTCCGATAATGATTGTAATCTGTTATGATCTAAATGGAGACTGTCAGTATGAACCTCAGACAGCACTCGCCATGTTGTCTGCTCTCTCCTACTGTACTGTCCTAGTGATGGACAGACAGGAATCATGAGGACACACACTGGAGTCTGGATGCATTAGCCAAGGCGAAATAGAGCAGTGTTGCATAACGCTTACGGTGTGGTCTGAAAAGAGGGAGGAGAAGGATAGAGGCAGTGTAAGAAATAGTAAGCATGATTTTTAGCTTTCTAATCTGCCACTGAATGGATATTTTTGTACTTTAGTTTATATATTTTTGTAGTTGTTGGTGGTTTGTGCGTGAAAGAAAAGGCATAAGGACTATGTTGCTTGTGTTTGTATATTTATGCATTATGTACTGTATACATACAGTAGCTGTACTTTAAACAGCACAGGCCTGTGTACCACTGTAAAGTCTGTGTTGCAGACTCAAGCTTTTCTTTTAAAGTCAGCAATCAGGAGAATAGCTTTTTTGGCTCCTATCCCTCAGCAGAAGTTTTCCTGCAGGCCTTTTATATAAAACCCACACAGCACATTTGAAAGCACTAATCAATAGGGGTGTGCAAAAAAAATCGATTCACCGTCGTATCGCGATTCAAGCTCTACCGATTCAAAATTGATTCATAGAATTCCAAAAATCAATTCATATTTTTTTAAATTTAATTTTCTTTTTAATTGTATGTCTACTGCATTCACATGGGAAAAGTAACTACCATGACTACATTTCCATACTGTGAATCGTTTTTTTAACCGAGAATCGATTTTGAATCGGATCTTTAGCCTAAAAATTGATATTGAATCGAATCGTGACATTTTCTGAATCGTGCACCCCTACTAATCAACCTTGTAAGTCTGACCTCACTTGCCGAGAGATATCTGTTTTCTAGTGTGCAGCTTTGTGTCGTGCATGTAGATGCTTCATTAGCATTCTGGATTGCAATGTAAATGGTGCAGAAACTTGTTGACCTGGGTTGTGCAGGGGCCTTCTGGGTGGAGGGACACTGCAGTAAATGGCCAATATGTCAGGCCTCTTCCTGAAGCAAAGCAGATTAATAATACATTTGATTACCAAGGCACCACCTGCATCCATGGTAACATTGTTTGCGCTTGTCAAGTGTGAACAGTGTTTGCCGTCTCTTCGATTTCTCTCGTTTTCTCTGCTGGTTGAATCCATAAAGCCGGTGTGTGGGATTGGCACTTTTATATAGGTATGAATGTATGTATGTATATGTATATATGTATATGTATATATATACATATATATATATATATATATATATATATATATATATATATATATATATATATATATATATATATATATATATATATATATATATATAAAAAAAAACATATATAGTTTTTGGATCAGAGCAAAACAAACAATTTGATTATGGCACCTTGGACTCTAAGAAACTGTGATGGATATTTTATTTACTATTTTCTGGCAGTTTATAAACCAAATGATTGATGGAGAAAGTGTAAAATAATAACCTGCAGATTAATTGATAATGAAAATAATCCGTAGTTTCAGCCCTAAGTGACATTAATTCAAGTCAAATTCTAAACTCTAATTACCGGTACATACACCCAATATGAACCATTATATAGCGTAGTCACCCAAATAGAACTACATTACCTGTTTAAATGCACCCATTAAATCACACCGTCAATACAAAGTAGCACATTATTATTATTATTATTATTATTATTATTATTATTATTATTTATTTATTTATTTTTTTTATTTTTATTTTTTTAATAATTATTATTATGCAGTGCATTGTGCAGTCAGCTCTTTCTAGGACCTGCGGTTGCTTCCAATGACTTCCATTTGCAGCCATTGCCAAAGATGTGTGTTTTCAGATGTGCCTGGATAGTCAGCCATAACAGTAACCCCTCCCCTAACTTTTTCTCAGAGCAGTGTGACGCAAGTGTCTCATCTGGTGCTTTTAGTGACTCTCTGACCTGTGGCCTATTTATTCCATTAGATCACAGCTGCCCACTGGTTCTCACTGAACTCATGAATAACTCAGGAATTTTTTTCTTCTGACCATAAACCCAGGGTGTGTCAAGACATGTATCTCCGGTTTCATTATCAACACTTCACAGTAACATACCACATTACTGATAAATCAACACATTCAAATCTCAGAATTAAAGCGCCCATATTATACTCATTTTCAGGTTCATAACTGTATTTTAAGGTTGTACCAGAATAGGTTTACATGGTTTAATTTTCAAAAAACACCATATTTTTGTTGTACTGCACAGCTCTCTCTCACTGCTGTAGATCCTCTTTTCACCTGGTTTCTGTTTTAGCTACAGAGTGAGACCTCTTTTCATCTTCTTCTTCTGTACTATCTTTGATTGCACTCGCACATGCTCAGTAGCTCAGATGTAGATCATGTCAGCTAGCTAACTCTAGAGACAGTAAAAGAAAGGCTGTTTCTCCAACTTCAGTCAGTTACAAGGCAGGATTAGCTGGGAGACTTCTAAATGAGGGCGCACATGTAAGTAGTTCTTTTGTAGATTATGGTGAACTTGTGTGTGTTGTAGCAGTGCTTTGCTATTGAGAACGAGGTACCATGCTAGTGTTAGTATTAGCGTTAGCATGCTAATGCTAACGCTATGAGCTAACGGTTGCGGTTAGCCAGCTCATTTCGGCTCATTTCGGCTCGGACTGTGACGTCACAGTCCGAGCCGATTTTGAACAGCTCACTAGGAGACTGAAGGCAGGACACATTCAGAAACCTTATCTCACTCAAAACAACATGGATGGATTTTTTTCAAAGTTTGTATGTGTGTGGAAGCACCAGAGACACAAAAGAACACCCCAAATACCAGAAAAAAGTGTTTTTTTCATAATATGGGCACTTTAAATGTTTTGAATTGAATGATTTCAAATATTTCAACAAAAAATCTAAAAAACTAACTAACTAAACTGACTAAAATCACTTAAATCACAATCACAACCATTTCAAGGTTTTGATTACAGCCAGGTGCTCTTCAACTCCTGTAACCCCGGTCTCTTCCTGGACCTGTGCTTTCTCCACTACTGCAGGTGTTGCAGCAGTCTTTTTCGTAGAAAGGGCCTGTGGTGGCTGCTCTTTTTTTCTATTTTCAGCCATTTTCCTCCTGATCCCCCACAGCCTAGCTCTCTCAAAGACCCTGTAAGCATGGACATTTCAGCATTGTCTGTTATTTGTTCAGCTTCTTATCAATAAGACCATGTAATGACCAATCAAATTTGATTTTTAGAAGAGTGATAAACAGCATAACATGATAATATATCTGGATTCTAGTTTGTGAAAACAAAAAGGCAAAGTGTTGTAGCTCTCTGCAATGCCTCTGTCCTCTCTTCCTGCAGCATTGTTTATTTGCCAGTCAAATCAGGGATATGCAGTGATTGTGTCTTTGCCAGTTTGGCCTAGATGGTGTACAATCATTTATTTTTCTCTGCTTACTTCTGGGACTTTTGAGATGTAAGAAAGATGTTGAAATTGTGTTTATATTTTTACTGCGAACATTTAGATTAAAATCTTCTTACCTGTTTAATGTATGTTTTTGCTGGATACAGATGTCTTTTAGGCAAACTAATCCTGATTCTACGTCTCTTCTCGTAGATTGTTCTAGCAGCAGAGTGAGCCTTCCCCCACACCATGTCCCAGGAGAAGAGTGGATACCCTGTTATGGGTGAGAACAACCCACTTCATAACAACGTTTATGGACCCCCTCAGCCAGGTTTCGGCATGCCCCCTCCCAACTACAGCCAAGCCCCAGGAGGACCGTACCCACCAGCAGCCGGCTATGGACAGCCAGGCTTCCCCCAGGCAGGCCCAGGTTTTGCCCCTGGTCCCTACCCTCAGATGCCTTACCCACAGGGGCCCTACCCACAGGGGCCCTACCCACAGGGGCCCTACCCACAGGGGCCTTATCAGCAAGGGGTCGCACAGCCAGGCTTTCTCGGTGACCCCTCGGGTGAGTGGTTAAACCAAAGATGTGAGGCATTTATGAATAGACTTTTCCCTTTCTAGGCCACCTTAGTCTTTGTTATTAGATACCTGAATGTATCACAGAGGTGATAAATCATGACATAGCCAAATAGTGGGCCTGTAACTCTACGAAAGTGAGTCATGTCTTTTGACTCTGCTTATGCTCCATCCACAAAAATGTGCTCAGCTAAAGTCGCGTTCATTATTACTTTTTCCAAACTTTTCCTCTTTGCCCCATTAAGGTGTCTCACTTTTCCATGTAAATGGATTTACACACTAAACTGTGAATACTAGAAGAACTGTGTACATTATCCAGGTCAACAGGAAAACACATGGCTGGCTCCAGTTTAGATCAGACTCAACACAGATGACCGGGAAATCAATGAGAAGATCAATACTACAATCGCACACAGACGCCACACACACACACGTCCATTTGTTTAGCCTAGTTGTGCTATTTTAAAAAAACTAAAACAAACTGTCGTCCTATTATTGTTCACCAGAAGCTGTCGGCAGTGCTGGTTACCATGGTGATGTGCCTCCATCTTACTACGACAATGAGGAGTTCACCAACTCTGGCTTTGAGGACAAGAGCATCCGACAAGCCTTCATCAGAAAAGTAGGTCCTTTACCGTTTCAAGAAGATTAAATGTGTCTGATGAAGAAGCAAATATGGCATTGCATACAACTTCACCTGCTTCATTTCTCTTTCCCACCAGGTCTTCATGGTTCTCACAGTGCAGCTGATGATCACTTTCTCCTTCGTTGCGGTCTTCACCTTTGTCGATGAGGCCAAGTTCTTTGTGCGACGTAATCCGTGGACATACTATGTGTCCTATGCAGTCTTCTTTGTGTCTCTAATTGTCCTCAGCTGTTGTGGAGACTTCCGCCGCAAGCACCCCTGGAACTTGGTTGCACTGGTAAGAACTTGCCCTAATACCAAATCATTAAAAAGTATGGATTAGCCAATGTAAAATTCACTTAAAATGATAAATAAACCAATTCACACACAGTGTGTGTACCATTTGAATGAACAATGATTACGATTTTTCGACAGAAAATATGCAAAGCAAGCTGAAAGTGAAAGCTGTAGGTGCTCCTGAGAATCATACATGATCTGACCTAAGGCAGGGCTGTAGTGGAGGCTGCACGTTAACACTGTTTACCCACCTTTCAAATTCTGAAATAGAAACATACTTTACATCACTTTACACATGTTCATGCTAAACTGTGCTCCCTCTGTCAGTTCCTCCTGTAAGTTCTAGGATCGCTTGTTTTGTTTTCCACTGAAACATTGTACCCCAATGTCTATTGTAGAGCTACCACAGTTAATCACACACACACAGTAATGTGTGTAATGTAATGTCAGATAGGTAAGACCTCCATGTTTAACTATATATCTTAAAATGTTATACTTACGACTTAAAATGACAACAGAAATAAACAATTTTGCCAATTTCACATATCTCAACAATTAAAATCAATGGCCAGTTTTCTACCTGGAAGGGATTTTTGTGTTAGAGCGACATCAAGGTGATTCGGTCTATAGATTGGTCTTGGTTCAAGATATTTTTTGAGACAGACTAATGGCCCATCTTTCCATCATCTCACCAGGGCCCAGTTTTTCAAAAAATTTGATCTGGATCAAATTGATACGGAAATCCCATGTTTTGCTATCCAGGATCACCTGATCCATCTTACTTTTATGCCAGTTTTTTAAAGGAACATTGGATTGGATCACTGTGATCCAAATACCAAATCCTGTTTACCAGAGCCTTAAATGGAAACAACAGTGTAGCCTACTGGCTTAGCAAAGAACAACAGATAGGCAGAGTACCGGTGGCCACAAATAGCCATTGTTTATTTTTAATTTGAAGAAACAGAAACACTGTAATAAACAGAAACATTTTCCATTCCTTATTTTGTTATGTTTTGTTTCACAACTGTTTTTTTGGATCAAATAGATCCCAAACCAAGTTTAAAGTTTTGAAAAACCCAAAGGGCAGGTTTGATCCAGATCAAATGTAAGAACGGATTACATGGTCTGATCTTAGTTCAGAATCCCTCTTTTGCTTTTGAAAAACCCATTTCCAAGATTTGATCCAATCCGTGATCCGAAATCCCACTGGATTACTTTTGAAAAACTGGGCCCTGTGGATATCTAAACCATGTAAAGTGTGTCATAAGTGATGTTAATTTGATTGTGTGTTTTCTGTGTCTTGCAGTCCATCCTGACCCTGAGCCTCTCCTACATGGTGGGCATGATTGCCAGCTTCTATGACACCGAGACCGTCATCATGGCCGTGGGCATCACTGCAGTGGTCTGCTTCACTGTTGTGCTCTTCTCACTACAGGTCAGAAAACGCACAAAAAAAGCTGCTTGAATAAATTTATTGAAATGTCTACAGACAACCAAAGTCGCTCTGGTTCAAAAGCTAAAGTGAGAATTTCTTCTGATTAGTATTTCACAGTAAAGTGTGCAACATTAAACTCAAGGCACGAATGATTGTTTCAGGTATTAGTTAAACCCTCAGGCGTAACCAGAGTTATTGTTTGGAAAAACTTTGGATTCCAATTGTAAAATGCATTTAAATATAAATGAATGATTTCAAAAATGTGTTGTTTGACAATCAGTCCCATACCTTTGCTCATATATTTTCCAAAAAATGTTTTCTTTCCTTCTTCACCACAGAGCAAGTATGACTTCACTTCCTGTCGGGGCGTGCTGTTTGTGTGCCTGATTGTGCTGTTGCTCTTCTCCATCCTCTGCATCTTCATCCGCCACAGGATCCTGCACATCGTCTATGCCTCACTGGGGGCCCTGCTCTTCACCTGCGTAAGTTTCACGCTCTCATTGTGCCTGTGGTTGTTGCATGTATTCAGTTTTTGGTGTTGTGTTAAAAATTCCAGATTTTGTGCAACCGTAATGATCACTTGGATGTCATACTGGAGCAAGTGCCATATATTTCATGGAAGGTATACTTTCCAGTTGGGTACTTTTTAAAATGTGTGGGGTAATGGCGTCCAGTCGGTCTGGATACAGTCATCACCATTATCTCACCATACAGATGGCTTTCCACCATTCAGTGAACTTTATTCTGCTCAATAAGTGATAATTACATCAGCAGAATGTTTAAGTGTAAAGCACAAATCGGTTAAGAAAAAGATTTATGCTTAAAAAGAGGAAAGTGGGACGCTAACTTGGTTATTAAAATTTGAGTATAAGACCATGCATCATGAGAGCCAAACTCAACCAAAACAGCTGGTAAAACACTATAAACGTTATTATAGAGGGTAAAATAAGTCTTTTGGGCCAACACAAGAGTTGGCAACTTTAGATGAACAAAGAAGGAGAAGTAAATAATTTGCTAATGCATTTGCCAGTCATTCATCTTAGATCTTAATTGTAGACATCTCTTAAAATGACTAATGTCGACATTGTTTCTTGTCTGCAGTTTTTGGCTGTGGACACTCAGCTTCTCCTGGGCAACAAGAAGATGTCTCTGAGTCCAGAGGAGTACATTTTTGCTGCCCTCAACCTCTACACTGACATCATCAACATTTTCCTGTACATCCTGACTATTGTGGGACGCTCCCGGGAATGAGGCTGCACCTTAGAGAGAACAGGAGTGAGATACAGAATGCCTCCTTTAATTATGAAATTTTGCTAACATGCTTTCTAACTCAAACTTTTTCTTCACTCAGGCAGTTGTGCTGTGGAGCAGATGCAGCATGTCATAAAATCCAGCTGAGGGACACTATTTATTTTATTCAAATCTTGCCATTAATGACAGAAGTATACTTCCTCCTTCCTTTTTATTCAGTTCTGATCACTCTGCTTGCTGTTACTGCCCTCTGCTTCTACTAACACGTGGCTACATTACCTATACCCCAACTACCAGTTTGGCTCTGCTCATACAGTGTAAAAGCTGTTATCCTGTGGATGCTTTGCTGCAGAGATTAAAAGAGAAAAATAGAGGGGAAGGTATCCGTAGCGCCTATTTATGATGCAAACCAGCTTTGCCTAAAGAGAAGTTAGTGCTAGAAATACCCTCCTCCTTCAATCTGTCTGTTTTCCCCAAACATATCTCTTCCTTTGAGTCTGCTGGTGTAAAGTAACTCTGCATGGCAACACAACTGAAGATGTGTTATGATTCTTTAGAGCTACCAGAGGAATACCTTTAGCTTGCTTGTCACAGCTGTAAATAGTTAAGTGTATTACTGTATATGATTCCAGTAACCCCAATCCCTGCCCCGAAAAGGCATGCTGGAGCGATTCGTATGGATGTTGCTTTTTGGGAAAGATTTGCTCTGATGTCAAGACTTCACTTACCCAGTATAGTAACTAAACTCTTTTAATGGCAAAAGAAAAGATAAATGTTGGATGTATATGACTAACATGACCATGACTTAATATCCATAAACTATACTTACAGAAAATATTTTCAAAAGGAAGAAAATTTATGTTTTGAAATGATTTCTATGATTGCAAAGCTGTGATGTCCCCTTACTTTTTTCCTTTTTGTCATTACTGTCCTCACTAATTTCCTCTCATCTGGTCATTAACGTGAAGTGAAAATGTAGTGCTGTATTTATTTTTTCTCATTTCAACTAATGTGAAAGGTTGAAGTATTGGAATTTCTGACCACTTCTATACCAAGCTGATCCAAGTTTTCACTTCTGAATTTTAACATGTGAAGAAGTAGATGGACGACAGATTTATAACCCATTGATTGATTGAACTTAATGTAGATAACGGGTTGCTTTGAGGCTGCTTTAAGAAAGTGTTGAGGAAAACAAACTTGCACTGTTTGGAAATTTACAAAGACTTTATTAAGGTGATTGTGAAACCATCACATACTGGTTACACTCTTAAGGTAAAGGAATCAATATGCACTGGAAGCAAAAAATATACTCCCTGCACATAAACACACACAACTTGAATGCTATATTTACCATTAATATTTTTAATATGTACCTTATGTTTTGCTTTTTCAACTCCTGCATGAACCTTTCCTCATTTTTCATGTCCTGATAATTCCCAGTGTACAGGTATTCCTGTTTTGGAGAGAAACAGTGTTGTTTGGCAGCCCTGTTAGACTTTCTTTTTTTTTTTTTTTACTCTTGTGTTTTTATCTAACTAACGTGTACTGTACATAGAACTCCTTTAGTGGTTTGATGTGTATAGATAAAGAAATTGTGGGGCGTTGTAGGTCTGTTTGCATTGTACAGTAGATTTGCATTAAATCAAAATGGAACCACATTCCTCTACACTGCTGTTCGCTTTTCATTAAAACTGGATACAATGTGAAGGTGTCGAACTTTTATTCATTTACACGATCCCTTTGAAGACATTTTTCTGATAAAACTAAATGCCATAGTTATACCTTGTAAGTTAATGTATAAACATTGTTGCCGTTGCATAGGTTGTCAGCCATAGAGCTGAGACATTTTATTTATTTATTTTTAAATATAATGGCCCACTCGGGGCATTTGTTTACATTTCTAACCAAATCCTTATTTTGAGTTTTGTTGTGTTCAAAATATTGCTAATTCAGCATTATAATTATTTAGTCTTTAGTTTTTAATATTGACAACGGACTCAAATCAAGTAGGGCTATCGGTCAGGTTTAAGGCGTATTAAGGCAATTACTGCAATTGTTGGGGCTTTGTAAATTATAGAGTGTGGACTCGACCTACTCTATCTGTAAAGTGTCTCGAGATAACTCGTGTTATGATTTTATACTATAAATAAAATTGAATTGAATTGAATAGTGGATACATTACAGGCCCAAATTTTGACCTAAAAAATTAAATGTCCTTGAAATGCAAATTAATTTATTGAATGAAATTATTTCCATTCAGAAAAAATAAAAATAATGTCGATCTGTAAATAATGTGGACATTTGAAATATAAATCGCAAATATGCTTTACCCTGTGTTAGCCGAGAGGAAGTTATCATTATTCGTTACCTCCGCCGAGGAGGGTTTTCGGTCCAGTTTGTTTGTTTTTACATCAGGATTATGGAAAAACTACTTGCGCGATTTTCATGCTAGTTGTTGATGAGTCTACTTTTGTAGACAAGCAGTAATTGTTTTTCTTCCAGCCTCTGGCGACAAAAAGTCTATGAAACTGTCTGTAACTGTACTTTTCCTGCTATAAATCAATACATAAATATATAGTATTTTTTATATAAAAAATATGCTACTGTGGGGGGTGCAGACCATAGTGCAGACGCACTGTGGCGCCAAACGGGTTCTGGTTCCGTTCTCGTGCACATATAGGTGCACACGTCCCTTGAGATAAGGACCGTTAGGACTCTGGATAGTGAAGAAAAGACTCTTCTGGCTGGATAACATGAGCGAATTGGCAGGTTAGACGGCGTAAATTTAAGTTGAACTATACTATATATATAATATAATTATAGTAGCAAAATTATACTGATTTTAAAATGCCTACAATGATTATTTTAGAAAACATTTAAGTTACTGCATAAATAGCAACGTTAGCATCTGTTGGCTCTGTAAGGCTAACTTTTAATAAAACGGTGGAAACAGCATTGTATGCAGAATAGAGTCTACAAAGACATGGCTTAATGTCAGTATCTTCCTTTATAGCTGGCTAATCATTTAAATATTACCGTTAATTAAGTGTCATTTTAACTTCATTTAAATTGGTAAAGACATTGATGTTAGCTAAAGGAGAAACTAAGGTTAGTTAACTTATATTTGTGTTATCTTAGCTTAAAACTAGCTATGTTAATTTTAATGTTACATTATCTCAGTTTGAGCCCATACCGGAAAATTGTATTGTATTGTTTTTGCTGAAATCTTAGCTAGCTAAGTAAATTAATTTAAACCCACCTAACCTTTAGCCATGTATTTTATTAGGACAACCTGAAGATAATCCCTAACATTACATGGAGTGACACATTTAGCTAGCTAGCTAGCTCAGTGGTTCCTCAACCTTTTCACTTGAAGGACCCCTAAATTGACAGAAGTTAGACCACGGATCCCCATTTGATAAGAATGTTGCTTTTAGATGTTTTATTACAGAAAGTATATGAAACACATTATCAAAATAGTCATACATTTTGTCATTGTGTTAGGCTACTTATGGACCCTTTTTCCTGGGGTCTCCCTCAAGGACCCATTTGGGAACCACTGAGTTAACATAAACCCACCTAACTTTTAGCCATGTAACTAATAAGGTCAACCTGAAATTTAACATAAACATTACATGCAGTGACACTTTTATCTAGCTAACGTGCTGTAGGCACATTGGAACATGATGGGAAGTTAATGTTAAGACAAAAGTGTTTCACTTATCTAACATTTATTTGTATTTAACAGGATTCAACATTGAGGACTTGATTAATGTTACACCAATGAATGGAGGTAAACTTGCACAAAGTACAAATTAAACCAATCTTTAAAATCCCTAAACAAGGCTGATATATTTTCATGCCCTGCTGTCAGGTGGAGGAATGCAGCAGGAGCCCAAAGTTGAACAGTTGATGGGCAAATTAAGAAGGCTGCAACAAGGTAGTGTTCGATTGACCTTATGCCGTTTTTTAATTGCTAGTAAATCAGATATTTTGAATTCTCATGTGCACGTAATGAGGTACTTCAGAGGACAGTTATAGGGTAGGTATAGGCAGGCCAGGTCAGACCTAATAGCGACATCTTTCGGACAAATGGGAGATGTTTTGTTTTCTATTTTAGAATTGACACGATTGACACACTTGCACTTCCTTTGTATATTGGATCTTTTCCCCTTAATTTGGGACAAAACAGTGCAGAAAATGCTTCACGTTTTCAATCTACTGCAAAGCATTTCGGTCAAGCACAAGGTACAAACCATAGATCTATATGGATATAAACAGTGCAAAGGAACGGCTGAGAATTCATTGCCGCACACCTCCGTCTTCGCGTTTAATTGTGCCTGTGTCGCGCATGCGTGGAGCTGTGGTACGATTCTTTAATAAATCGACGGTTAGCGCATTATTTAGCTGTTGTATTAAAAGATTAACCATTTGATCAGTACGAGTACTGTACTCATAATTATGTATTCGCTATTCTGTACGAGTCGGTCAGAAATTCAACTGGTGGTAGCTAACCTAGCGAAAGCAGCATGTGGAGTTAACATCTTGACATGTTAGTTAGTCTTTGTGAAGCTACACTTCCACTTCCGATGGTAAGTCGCGCAGTGTTTTTCTTTAATTACATCAAAGCCAGTTTAAAAAAAAAGACACGTGAACCGCGTATAGTTGTCCTATAGTGGTAAACTGATCGTATAATGTGTCGTAACTCTTTAACACGGAGGTCTGAGATTGAAAGTAAACTGTGGGAATTTGCACCAATGAGAAGGCTGGTTGTGCTGTCCATATGCTAATGAACACGCGTTTTCTTTTAGGTTTAACAGAAAGAATAGCATATAGAAAAAAGGATCGTTACACATTAACATAGTAAAGGTTCGAGTTTAAACAAAAACACATTAAACTGCAGGTAACAAGTAAAAGTTGAACGCGACCACGGGAATTTAAAACCGTGAGTAAGACAGCTCTACGCACTGAACATAACCGTTCTTACGTCAATGGTTTGGTATCTTCAGTGAGGTACATCCTTACCTGTTACTCCCACCAAGGAGTATCAGAACATGATGAATGGAGACTCATGAGATATGATTAATATCTCCATCTTGTAGGGAACAGCAACACCCTACAAGACCCATTCTGACAATTTTGTGAACAATAACAATATGAAAATATTTATTGCTGTATTAGTTCTACAGGTTAATATGTGACTGCTGAATCTAGCTTTTGTGTAATCACCAAACGACAAATATAACAGTTGTCATCCTGCGTTTACATGGTTTGTTTTATTCAAGGTAAAAGAGCCCTGGAAGAAGAAATTAAGGAATTCAAATCTGTCAGTGACTCTTTGCAGAAAGAGCTGGAAACTTGTAAGACACAAAATAATCTCTAATAATTGTATTTGATTCACATACAATACACTTATTGTACTTGCTGTATGTTGCTAATATGTAGTCAAAGACCTACTAAAAGTATATCGTAACTGTATTTGCTATCCTTTAGACAACTATTTATGCCACATGTTATTTACCATATATCTTTATTTTATCATAGTATACTATTTCTAGGCATTGTTGTTGTTTTTACAGTACAAACTGAAGCTTACCAACTGGAAGGAATCCATAAAGAAAAAGAAGGTACATACTCAAACAATTGTACATATGTAATTGATTATAGCTTAATAAATATGACGATTTAAGCCATGCAGAGTAACATTTTTTGGTTGACTAGGTCTGAAAACAAATATGTCATCTATTGTATATACACAGCCAATACATATGAATAATCTGATGAGCTGTGTGATGTTTTTCTCCAGAGTTGTGCAGGAAGCTGCAGTTCCAGTGTGAGGAGTCTGAACAGGACTGTTCCAGGTGAGTTCTGCACACTTACTAGATAAAGAATATTATTTAATGTGTGTTTTTCTGAAGTCTGAACATGACCCATCACAGTTTTCTTTGTGTAACACTAGATGGCAGCAACTTATCAGAATCCTGGATATTTTTTTCTTTGAGAAATTGTCTGATGTCAAATCTTACCTGTATTTTTGGATCTACTATGACATGTTGAATTGGTTTTCTTCAGTCCATTTGTACTGAATATTAAGACATTTTGCCTAATTTCCTAATTATATATTGATTAACTTTTAATAACAATGTACCATTTTAATAATACATGCTTATTCAGTAGCATATATTGAATAGAGTCACCTCCACCAAGATGGTTTGATATGATAACATTAAGATATGTACCTGTGTCATTGAATTAGTTTTTATAAAGCCTAATGAGAGTCTGATTGCATCCTGGACATCAACAAAACATTCCCTTCACTTAAAAGACTTTTGAATTTGATATCTTTGTGGCTCTTTGTTTTTCCTTTCCTTTCCTTTTTTGTTTTATGCTTGTATATGTTGTCTGTATTGTTTACTTTCATTGTTATAACTAATCAAATCCCCATATACAAATATTTACTTGTATATGGCAAGCACACTTTCATGTATGTGGTCATAATAAACTGCATTTAAATACAGTGTGATTGATTGTACCATACACAACATCCTTGGGTAGTACATGGCTTTTGTGTACTGTCAAAGGATTATGTGATGATGCTATTTTGTATCCAGTATTACACAGAGCAGGTTAACATTGTAATATACTTATTCTTAAGGGCACATTAGCTATCGTCGATTTACTATATATGTATATGGGATCAAATGTTGTCATGAGGAATATGTTGCAGTCTGTGATGTACAGTAATCACTGTAAGTCTAGGGTGAAATGATGGTACTGGTGGAAATCTTTTATATTTCAATATGTTTTTATCTTGTATTGAGTGAGTTGTGTGTGTTGTGCAGGCATTTAAAGCAGAACAAGAAAAGTGAGGAACTGCTGGAAGAGTACAGATGTGAAATCCAGGAATTCAAGCTTAAACACCGGAAGCAGCGGTACCTATTAACAGTGCAATGATATATTACTTTATTTTTTTTAACATATTGAACAACCTTGTAAATGTCAAAAAAGAATTAACTAAAGTCAGCCCTGTTTTTGCAGGATGAAGTTTGAAAACCAACTTCATCAGCTGATAGAGCAGCACAAGAATCTGCACTCTGTCTTTGTAAGTTTATCTATTTGATATCAAAATGAGTTTGACATCTATAATTTTTTCCCACATCTCTAAATTAGAATGATGAAAATGTGACTCATTGTTGATATTGTTAATGATGTCCTTCAAATTGTAACTTAGACTCCAGAAAGGCTCCCAGAAGAAATAGAGAGTGCTGGGAATACGAAAAGTCAGCTGTTATCAGCTGGTAAGTACCCTCTCATAATTTATGTCCATCCTTCTGCAAGCAATGGACCTTTTTCACAGCAGACATTTTGACTTGTCATAGTAGGAAAAGCACAGCTGAAATTGATAACCTTAACGATGGCTCAATTCCATCCAGTGTCCCAGTGAGCTATTTCAGTGAGTCAGCATGCACAATACCAGGGCCTCTCCTAAGTGGAATGCAGCCATCATTAATGGTTTTGAATACACCTGTGCTTTTCCTACTATGACATGTCAACATGTCTGCCGTTAAAAAGGTCTATTCAACATTTATTCTTGAACATGCATTATTATAGTGTTTTTTTCCATGTCCAACCCCTTTGATCTGGTCTTTTTCTGTGATTCTTACAGAACAAATTAAGTTGGCTCAGCTGCACCGCCTCGATGAGGAGCTAGAAGAGATGAAGAAACAGAAGCAGCCAGTGACAACAGCTGCAGAGACTCAGGAGGAGTAAAACTGTTCGTAGGTCATTTTAAAGAATCAGAGGTAACAGTCTCTTGTTTTATTTCCAGTTAGATGCACTTTGATCACTTCTTGTCAAGTGAAAACCTTAAATCTCACAAATGGCAGCTTCTGGGTTTCATCAGTCCAGGTGTTTCAGGATCCTTCCTAACATGTACAGCAAAAAACTGAAACTTTAGTTGACCAAAAATAAAAATGTACACAGAATTTTAGTCACAACTTCAACTACAATTTATACCAGTGACATCCAAGTAAAATTTTTGCCTACCAAACTCTGTTAATTCCTGTGTCCTTGGCTACTTTTCTGTAAGTACTTCATGCATTTACATTCACTCTTCTGTAAGGCATGGGTTTGTTTTGATGTATTTATGAAACCAGAAATATTTTACATTGTTACTGGTAAATGGTGTTTTTCAAGTGCCTGTAGTAGTATCCTGTATGGTACTATGATCTTACTTAAATATTGAAATATTGTGTATTGACATAATATAAAGGTGTTCATATATCTAAAATAAAATAAAGTTTTTTAACAATGTTGTGACATTGTTAAAAACCCACACATGGGTCACATGGGTTTATTTTATGAATCTTAAAGAGCCTATAAATAAAAACAGTACAACTATTCACTACAATATACACACATACTGTATATACGTATGTGCACACAGCCACATTCAATTTCAGTTTGAAAGAGATTTAATAAACAACTTTTTTGCAGTATTTCAAATACAATGTAATACTATCTGAGGTTTAAAAAAAAAGAAGAAAAAAAAAAACACGTTGACCCCTGTGCAAATTATTTCCCCCTAATTAATGCCAATTCGTTTTTACAGCCAATACCACATACTTGCATATTAATTACAAATAAACACAAGGCACTTTGATAGTACACTGAGAGTGATCACTATCTATTTTGCCATTTAGTTTATCAACAAGCCCTTTTTATATTAATATGTACAATATAATCCCTTATAGCAAACAGTGTAACCCCTGAAGTGTCCATATAGCAATCAATCCTCCAATCATTTGATGTACTGTAAAAAAGAAAAACACAATAAATGGTTTGATGCCCAGTCGAGCTCGCAGCCTGGGAACTGTACCGTATAACTAAATCTTTGGTTTACTAGTGTTTACAGACCAACAAAGGAGTTAGCAGTCCTGCGTAGGGCGTAGGTCTCAGAAGTTAAGTAACTTATGAAAGGAGGCATGGCCCTGCTCCAGTACTGCAAAATGTAGCTTCCCTTTTTTCTCTTCATTTCCTTTATGCAGTAAACTTATTTAGAAGTCAACATACAGAGGAACAGGGGCACATTTTTTTTTTTAAAGTGATTCAGGGCAACTTAAATGCTTTACATTTTTATTTACATGAGACAAACACTAGTACACTTACATTTTTTAACTCAACTCCTCTAACCATGAAAACCTATAGTCCCCTCTGAATGGTTATCTGACATCTTCAACCTTTATGAAGTGTGTCCAAACCTTAATAGAAAGGCACATAACACTCTTGAGAGGGTAAAGTTCACGACTCTACTTTCTATCGAAAATCTGCCTCAACATTAGAATTAGACACATTCTCACATTCAGATTTTGTCTTACTCTTCATTCTCTATAATCTCACAGACATTTCACTCTTTGTCAATTATTCATGTCATTCCTTTCCTCTTCATTTTCTTATCTTTGCTTTCTGTTCTGGGTTAATAATAGTCCTAACTTTGGTAATACCCTTGGTGGGCCATTGGCACACAATGAATCCACAAGGACACTTTCTCCCAGCTACATAGACACTTGCAGAATCACACAACACTTGTACGCATGCAGTCATACACCACCATATTTTTTTTAACTGGCATGGATCTATTTTCCATCCCTCAGGTGCAATATGTACTGTCTTTCTTTTATCCTCTCTTACTCCCCCAGTCATGTTTATACAAGTTCAGTTTTATGTTAATTGCCCTACCTTTTTCCTGTTAGGTGAAACATTGGCCCATGCAGCCAGAATGCAAGTAGATTCACTCTTCTTTCTCTTAGTCACCATATAAGGTCAAAGTAGTTCCAGGTCTTGGCACATAGTCACATTCCAAACCCAATGACTTCAGTTTATTTTCAGTATTTTTATATATTGTCTTTTCAAGTTGTATTACTTTGTGTGGAAATCCAGGAAAGGCTGGTGTTGAGTACTTTGAGAGTGTCGTTGGCACATATGGGCAATGGGTCTTTTTGATCATCTTTCATAAATAGTTCCCATATAAAAGGTGCCTCCTCCATCTTTCGTTATCCCAGGTTATTCCCCATCTATTAAGAGAACAACAGGGTTAACAGTGAATGCGTTGAGTTCATGAACCTATTTCTGTCTGTCATTTACTATCAATATTATGAGGGACAGTGCTAAGTATGTTCTGCTTTTCTTAAAGACACTTACATTTAACCAGTATACCAATAAAGGTAGAACCAAATTCAATAATAACAATCATAGTTGTACTAGACTTTTATTGTGTATATATATATATATATATATATATATAAAGCAATGAACATTAACTTGTCCACCAAAATTTATTTTCACAGCTTAAAAGCAGACACTATGTTAAACATTAATTGTTTGGGAATAAAAACTACTTTCAATTATACAAACTACTTAATTATTTCTGTAATAATTATAATATACATGATTGTTTATATATATATATATATATATATATATATATATATATCTCTATCTCTATCTCAAAGACTTATTTCCATTTTCAAACTGACTGAACAAACTCTTAATTCAAAATCAAACATTTCGTAATACCTAAACATGAGTTTAAACATATCTGATCATTTTTTATGGCTCAGAAAGTTCCAAAGAGATTGTTCTTTCATATTTAAGTGTACTGTATACTGCTGCGTCTGACTGACTCAAACAATACAGGATTTATATTTTAAACAGCTGGCTTTTTGTAATGTAATTTAATCTAAACCCCTGATTCCCCTAAAACGTCTACTACTTAAGTTGTTTACACACCTAACGCTACTTATGCCATTGTTCATATCTCTTTCCCATCCACGCTGCAAGTATCATCCTTGCAGTGATAGACTACCTCAAAGCGGCTGTAGACCTTCTTTTCCTTCCTCAAACTCTCCATCCTCTTCAGCAATCCCTCCCGCTCCTGGATGTTGCCTGAGGGACGCAGAAATCGATTTTTCTTGATGGAGTTCTGTCCCTCTAGCCCCTTCTCTCCACCGTCACTCTCTTTGTCCCCTCCTGTTTCTTCTCGCTCCAATCGGTTTTTTTGGCTGTTGGCCGAGATCTGCTCTAGAATGACTTTGGTGTCATCTCGTAGGTTGCTACTGAACAGAACAGAGCTGCCCGGGGCCTGGTATCGAGATGGGCCTGATATGCCGGTTGATGTTTTGTGATTGGCCGTAGTTTGGTCAGCAGTGGTGGATTCTTTATCTCTAGCTGATGAACTCAGCTTTTTGCTTATATCTTCAGTGATCTCTCTGACCGTGCTCATGCCCCTATCGTCTCCTGAAGATTTCTTCTCTTTATCCTTGGGCCCCAGTAATCCCTTTAGCCTCTGCGTCTGCTTCTTCAAGAAGTCAAGTGTCTTCCCCTCACCCTTTCCCTCACCAAGTGTGTTGATGGATGTATTAGATCCCATAACTTTTTGCAATCCTTCCCTGGAGTCATCACGTGGCAGAGTTGAAGAACTTTGAGAGCGACTCTTTTTCATTTCACTCTTCTCTGCATCAGTAGCGTCTGTGGTCAGAATCTCTTCATCACAGGAGATCCGACGGGGATTTAGTCCTTTGAACTTCAACGGATCCCTCCTGAAGATCTTAGGTGACGGAAGGGGCTTTAGAGACTTGAATATATCCTTCTTTTGACCATCTGATGCATTTTCCTCTTTTTGAAGTGGAGTTGTCTCTGAAGGCTTCAGGTAGCTTGCAGAAGGTTTTTTTTGGGGTTTTGAAAAATTTTTTTTTTTGGTGGTTTGGCTTGGAGGGGGTTTTTTGGAAAAAAAAAAAAAAAAAGAAAAAGAGTGTGTGAAATATTTTGAAAAAAGTGTATTTTTTTTGTTTAGGGGTTGGCTGATCTATCTAACAATTGGGATGTTTGGAGTCATTGCAGGTTTTAGGGGAGGTTTATCAGAAAGGTCTGGCTTTTTTTCAGCAGGCTCTGGGGCTTTGAGCGATGACTCTGTTTCCATTGTTGAGGCTTTTCTTTTGGCCGCCAGGTCTTTGAAATACTGCAGTCTATTTGCTGGGTCATTCATGTTCATAGATAATGATGTTGTTACATCAGATTTCTCAAAAGTTGGTGTCGTCTTTACCTCTTCGTTGTTTTTCTGAGGTTCCTCTTTTGCTTTTAAGTGAATCTCCCTTTCCTCTTGCTGTCGCTCTTTCTCCTCTTTTTCTTTCTCCTCCCTTTCTTTCTCCTTCTCCCTTTCTTTCTCCTTATCTCTTTCCTCAGCCTTCTTTCGCCACTCAAAAGGCTCACGAGACAATGACCTCCTCTTCTCTAGGATCTGGGCTACAATCGAGGAAGTACGCACTGAGTTTAACTCCTCGTCTTCCTCTGTGGCTGGTTTTAGGCCCAGGCTACCACTGTGCATCTCTGCCTTGGACGATGAGAATATAAGCGAGGAACGCAGACGAGAGTTACGTTGAAGGAGTGGATTAACCCTTGTACGGAATGATTCATGTTTGGACAGGAAGAGATCTGGAGTCTCTTTCACCTCCACATCCACACCCACCTCCCTTGCTGCACCCCGCTCTGGCTCTCTCTCCCATTCCTTCTCAGCCTCCCTCCCTCTTTTCTCCAGTACAAATGGCTTCAAGTCACTGATTGACGGTAGCAGATCCTTGGTTGTTGTTGGGGCAGAGTCTTGACTGTTGCACTCAGGTAAGATGGGCTTTCCAAACCGTGGTCTCAAGATATCTGGTCTGGGTTTGGGGGGAACATTCGGTGGCTCCTTTATTCCAAAGCGGGGAGCTGAGTTTTCAGTGGCAGTTGGCTGCTGAGATGGAGGAGGATCTTCAAATGCATCAGGCCCCAAAGGTTGAGTCACACTTTCTTCTCCACTGTCCTCATAAGTGCTAAGATAGGAATGGATTCTCCAACTTCTCATGCCTTGCTTAGCATCTGCATCTTCATCATGCGCCTGATCAGGTTGTTTGGCAAACGGTTTCTTCTCTGGAGGGTGGGGCTGTGTGGGTGAGCTCTGGCAGGCATACGCCTGACCTATGGTTGGTCTCCTATTGGCGGAATCTCCTCCATACCTTCCAGCTAATGGAGGTGCCTGGCACCCCTCAGGTCCTCTCAAGTCCTCAGATGAAAAGTATTCTCGGTTATACTTTCCAGGTGGAGGCTCCCGATCTGAGCGAAAGCTTGAATCTGAATACTGGTCAATGGAGAGTTGTGGAGGACGACCTCGAAGTCTGTCGTAGTGTCCCTTGCCAGAACCCGGCCCAGGCCCTTCATTGTAGTAATGGCTAGTTTGGGTCTGCTCCCTGTGAAGAGAATACGGAGGTTCTTAATTATTTGATTATAAATGTATTGTTTTGTGTAAATACATATACTGTACACATAAGGTGGTGATGCATGTGATGATTCTAAATAATTCAGATTCCAAACAGTTGTAGATATTAAAGGGTTAACTACCTCTGAAAGTCTGTCTCGTCCAAATTATTCATGACTCTGTGCTTCATGTATTGCCTTGAAGATGAGTAGTTTTCCTGGGTTCCCTCTGCATAGCTGTGCCTCTTGAAGCCACTGGTACTTATCTCCATCTGCCTGGAAACTATGGACCTTCCCTGCTCCAGGAACGACTGCTGCAGACGAAACTGTTGCTGGGAATACTTTCCTATTGTAATTCCTGCCCCAGGTTCAATGGTGTGACGAAATGGATCGTTCCTCCGGAAAGGAAGGGCAAGGTTACGATCAGCGTCTCCATAAGGGAAGGCAGAGGGAATCTCAGGCTGCCTTCGGTAACCTATGGGGTTACGCAAAGACTGGGTCCTCTTTAAACCGAACTGGCTGCCTAAGTAACTGCTGGAGTCAGAGAGAGCAAGTGCTCCATCAGATGGTTCAATAACTAAAGGCTCTGACTGAGCAAAGAGAATGCGAAACTCTTCATCAAAGGTGGAAACCAGCTCCCCGAGGAAGAGGTGGGCGATGCAGCGGTGGATTTTCTCATAGGACCACATGAAACTGTAAGAAAATAAGAAAGAATGGTGGAGGCAATTAAAGTACTGGCATTTACAGAATGAATGAATGAATCTTAGGGATTTAATGAAAACAATTAAATGACTCACCTGTAGTTGCCACTGAGTACAGCTTTGCAGTCAGCCAGTAGGAAACGATCTTTCACCTGCCCCTTAAATGATTTCCCCGTACGGGAATAATAGGTTATTCCTGCCACAGTCCTGACACGCAACATCTGTAAAACCAAATTTCAATCATGTTATGGACACACTTAGTGGAAATGATGGGTTATAAATAAGTAAATAACACAATAAATGCCAAAGGATAGACAACAGTTAGCCCAGTCTTTTTGAGAAAATGTAATGAAAAGGCAATCTCACAGGATGTTGGTCCAAGTTGACTTTGCAGTTGAAGACCATAGAGACAAAGTGATGGACTTCCTGCTCATCCAGTAGAATATAAACAGGAACGTGGCGTGCTGCTGCGTCCAAGAGGTCCGCAAAAAGGTCAACATCTGTAAACTTGTCCATCACCACAGCAATAACCTGAAGCAGAACAGCAAACACAATAAAACTAGTCAAGGTTTAGTCAGTGTACTATGGTCTTTATTAGTTTAGTTTTATAATTACTTTAACTGAATAGGTAATATAAAATTGCAAAACGTGAACATTTACATCATTTGAAAGAACTTTGGCCTTGGCTGTTTATCAGCAATGGAAGATAAAACATTGGACATTTTGCTCTCAACCATATAACTGAAACAAAATGGGCATTTAACTACACTTAGTGTATCAGCAATACAATGTACGTTAAACTCTACTAAATTTACACAATACACATGGCATAGAAAGATGAATGACTCCTGACTCAGAACCTGTCTTCTATATGCATGTTGAAAGACTGGTATGCCGGAACACAGAAGAGTCACACTTGTAATGTTGTTACAGTAAAAGAGACAAACATGTACTCTATACACAAAGACAGAAATGGAGGACAGACAATGACACGGCCCACATCAACAGGTTTGACTGCCTGTGACATTTGGCATGTTCATTTTGTGTTAATTATATTTTGAATTTAGCTAAAGGCCTGCCAGTAAGAAATTCATATGTAAGGGAGTGGTGGCAAAGTTGGCAGTGGTAGATAGTAAGTAATTAAACTAACAATGAGATAGCATAACCAACACATACACTAGTCACTGGCAGCCATTTATCTCAAATTTTAGTGTGATTTGTACAGTACAAACTGATAAGACAGAAGAAATGGTAGTAAGAAATGGTGTGTTAATTTATTACATCATAGGTTTCACACCCATCCACTTTTAGATTAGCTATGAAAAAGTATGGTATGTGCGTAGAAACAAAAGCATTGGTGGCATTTTTGTTGTTGTACGCGCACTATAATAGCTTGGAATTTATGTACGCAGAATGCTTTGATCTTATCCTCAGATGCCATTTTTTTTCAGAATTACCTGCTGAAAGCGAACCGGATATGTAGGTTTAAGTTTCCCATCTCTGCCTTTTACTTACCTGGCGTGCATTCTTAATGAGTCTCCTGGCCTGCTGCTTGATGCTTGGCATGTCTGGGTCGGAGGGGTTGACTAGAGTGGTGACCTCTGTGGGCCCCATGAAGCTTTGCTGTGGCAGCGGCCAGCCCAGGTCCAGCCCCGGGGCAGCCAGGTCAGACTGCATCGGCCAGTAGGTGTCGGAGGAGCCATCAGCATCCTGACGTCCCTCATGGTATGTCAGCTCTGGGACGCTGGAGGTCTGGTTGGGCGTCTGGATTGTTGACTTAATGAATTCAATTTCCGACTGTGCCAGGAAACCGACCACATCCGCGGACTGGAGGAACTCATAGTAACCCTGTTGAGACAGGATACACACTCAAATTCATGACATCATTAAACCAATATATCCGTCTTTTTGAAGTATTTTAAATAAATATCCATTACATACACACATAAAAACACACAAGTAGAAAAATGTAGTGTTACCTGTATGTCATTTTCTATCAGAGCATCAATAGCTAGGCGGTACTCCTCACGGTAATGTGGGGGCAGGTAGTTTGGGTCGAGGGGGTTATCGCCAATCGATGAACTCTGAGATCGATGTGCCATGGTTGGAGAGAGGGGTGGGGTCAAAGGTCAGGGCCTGGGTGAGGAGAGATAAGGGAGGAGGAATTTAAACCTGTGCAGAAATAAAGAAAAGTTCAGTGAGAGAAAACATTTTAAAATCTGATGAACAATGCTCTTACCAACTTATTAAAAGGTCCCATGGCATGTCATAGGACCTTTTTAATATTTTTGTTTGTTCAGGTTTATTTGTTCAGGTGTCTGTAGAGCTTGAGGGCTAGATTTATCAAGCCGTTTGCGCCTGTTTCCAGGCGCTAATTGGTCGCAAAGACGGACGTAACCGATGCGGGATATTTACAAACAGGGCGCACTTGGGTAAAATCGCAGATTGTCTGCCACATGAGCGAGAAGAGACAAGTTGCGCTTTCAATATGCGTTCGTGGGAGGGTCGTGGGGAAAGTGGGAGTTCCACCCGAAAAGGTGGGAGGATAAGCGTGCGCCTAATTATATATTCCGCGGTATTTACAAAGACTGCCAGTAAGAGCGCGACTCTATTCTGCGGTGGAAATTCTCCGCCTCTTAAAAGCAGGTCTAAACAAGCCGCAATCGAGTTTCCTCGTAGACCTTTATGCCGCTGGTGAAATGGCAACAGTAATTTGAGCAAGACGAAGACATAGGCGAGGCTGAAAATATTTTTAACAGAAGAATCACACTTTGTCAGTGAACACAATATCATTTAGCGTTACAGATCAAGCAGCCATGTAATATTAGTTACTGGAAGAAATCAAAGATGAAATTGAATCTCCCACTTAGCGTTCACATCCCATTCCAGCAGTTGTTAAACTCCTCGCTAGATTACAAATATTGGCATCAGGATCAAACAATCATAGCATCAGCAGTGGGAATATCGCAGTCTGCACTCAGCCATATCATAGCACAAGTACCGCTTTGCTACAGCGCAATTTACGGTATAGTGGGCGGAGAAAGACGCTGATTGCCTGATGGGTGTCAGGGTTGATAAATACTACGCAAAATGTGGAAGCATAGCGTGCACTATTACCGAACTCGCATAAACAGACGCAGCGCAAACTGCGCTAGTGTTAGTAAATTAGGCCCTGAGTGTTTTAGAGAAATAAAATTACAGGTGTCTCAGAGCAAACAATTACATATTTCCATGTGTTTAATCACATTGCTTTTGTAGTTGCAACTAGATAACACACCACTCTTCCATCAGTGATATACAATACTCATAATTCAACTAAATATTCCTCAGGGTGGTGAGAGGAAGAATGCTTTATGTCAGGATAGACAAGTAGACAGATTACCTATAACGCCTTACACAAAAAGTCTATTGTTGCTGAGTCAAACGCTTGTGCAGTAAGTTTAACGAGTATGCACACCTTAACCGGCACACAATACCACATGCTTATACTCTGGCAAGCGTTAACAGTTGTGACAGATCTCCACAGAAAAAAAATTATTTCCCAGCCGAGGGCCACGTTTCTAAGTTTACAAGGCAAATGAATGCAGTTAGTGCAGGTTCTTCTATGAATCACTAATAAATAAGTTGAGGTTTGGTTTGTTCTTATTATTGCCATTAATATTATATTTATTATACATATACAAATACAAAGTAAATGTGGCACACTAAACTTAAAATAACTGTTGACAACGTATGTCATATAATATTTGACTGGATGACATTGGACAATAATAAAGAACAATACAAAGACATAGTTTGCAACTTCTTTAGACAAAATACTTAACCCCAACGCATCATCATTTTCTGCCTTCTGTTGTTCACCATAAACTAAATTTTATAGTTAGACTCTGTGATTGAAAGATAACATAACTTCTTATTTATGGCATCACACACTGCTGAATTGCTCTTTTTTGTAACGTTAAGAGTTGTATTAAGTAACTAAATATCCTGTTTGTGATCGCACCGATGATTAACTGAAATTCAATCTGGCTTGTGAGAAAATTACATAAAGGTAAGAACAACAGGATATAAAAAATACAATGGGAGTTAGAGAAAGAAGGGAGTGAAGTCAGAGAAAGGGAGGTGAGAGGGAGAGGTGGGAAAGGCATTTAGAGGTGTATAGACAGGTTCTCTCATATCTCTGCTCAGTAAATCTTCATGTTGGTGCGTCATGCTTCAAGTAGCTACTCAGACCTCAACCTTTAAAAATTCTGGTTCAGTCATAACACACACACATTGATTTAGGAGAGCATGAGTATTCTATTTGCTGTGCCATGACTTGAACTGCCTTAAACTTAATTGGAGTAGTGAAAGGAACATTGTAAATATCAATTTGTGAATGTGTAATAACTGATTGTTTAAATGAGAGAGAGGGTGGAGAGAGTTTAGGATTCACTTTGCAGATTCACAGACCTTAAGAGCCAAGTTCAACATTATTCACATAATTTCATATGTGGATAAATCGATTTATTAGATACCAATTTTCTCAATCTAAGACCAAAAGAGGCAATCTGCCACCATCGAAAAACAAGATAGATGGAAGGCATAGACAACTTAGTTGGACGAACAGAAACTGTACATCAAGGGAGGATATAATAATTAGCTGCAGTGAATGCTTTTTTTCATTATCAGTTAATCTGCAGATTATTTTTTTTACAAGTAATCAATTTGGCCATCCAATAGTTTGTCTGCCCACACTTTAAAACGTAAAGATGTTCAGTTTACGATCACATAAGAAAAAGAGAAGCAGCAAATGCTCCCAACTGAGCTGTAACAAGGCAATGTCTGGTGTTTTTGCTAGAAAAAATAGTTGGTTAACAAATAAAACTGCTGATTAATTTCCAAATAATTAACTACTACTTTCAGCTCTAATAACAATAGCTGGTTCAATCCACTTTGTTTAGTGTACGTTTTGCCATCATTATTTGGCATCTGTTAATCGGCTTTCAAAAGATGACGTAGACTATCACTGACAAGGCTGGATTCCATCCCACAACACAGTCCTGTGTTATTATGCACCATCAGCTGAGCCAGCCAGGACACCCCCTCGTTGATATTTAATGAGGTGCTGACAGCTGCACACTGGACGGGTCATCTGATGGGGGAGATCTGGGTTAACAAACAATTCCAGTATCCAAAGTAAGTTGGTGAAACTCTTTAATATCAGGAATATACATGTGTTCCTTCTGCACATTGCGGCTGTGGTTGAAACAGGAAGGGTTTTTGACTGCGGATATATCACCATGGAAACGTACAGTCTTAGGAACTATGGTTGATTGACAGCCTGGCTAACCTGGGGTTTTGTAAGGTTGTACCTGCTTTAGAAGTGTGTGTGTGTGTGTGTGTGTGTGTGTGACGTATTTTCTGTAAACTTCCACACACACTTGAGGGATCGGGGGTGATAGCAAAGGGCCCCAAGTCCTAAGCTGCAATCACTTGGAGACACTGGTTTACTCAGAGGCCTGGTGAGTCACCGGGTAGCCCGGCCTGGCCTTGCCTGGGGATAACTTGCAACATAAATGTCTGTGGTGATTCATCTGCTGGCAAAATGGCTGACATCCTGTTTCCTTACTCAGTTTGAGCCATAGAAATTGGGCCTTTGCGGTTGTGCTGTTCCAATTTAAAAGTTCCATAGTGGGCAGGGAGTCGTGTTAGACGGACACGTTGCTTGCATGGAATAATTTTACTCCTGCCAAGTTTCTAAAATGGGAAAAATCACAACTACTTTGATGCATTTTGTTTTGTTCTTTATTTTTTTTTAAAGAAATCTAGCAGCCTGAGGCTTGATCTGTATACAAGAGAATTGTGCTGAGGCAGCAGTTATGTGTATACCTGAGGACTTGTGATAACAGCCATGGACTGAGAGATGTGCACCTGCCTGTGCTCTTCATAATGTTTAAACCTCAGAAAAGTCATCTACCATGTGTGGCAACACAACAACAGCCACAAACAAAAACAAAAACACAGCGAGTGCTTTTCATTGCCTTTCAGTTAGAAAAATAAAGAGTAGTGCAACTAACGTTAATTTTCCTTATCGATTAACTCCACCATAGAGGAACACGGCGAACCAATGCAAATGGACCCTGAGGTGAATATGAGCTATTAATCAAACAATTTTTTTATTTGTCGCATTTATGTTATCTAATCATCAGCTCAGCTAAGTGGGTGACTCAAGAGCGCATTAGCACTAAACAGAGCCCTGGGGTTTCTCCTTCACCCTCCTGACATCTGGGTCAGTGCAGAATGAAGCAACAGAATAACACAAGGTAAGCTGCGTGGCACCTCACCTGGCTAACTGTTAGGATATTCAAACAAATATTGCTGCGTTGTTTGTTGCTATAGCAACTTCAGTAAGCATCAAACAGTAGGTAGTGACATGATGATAGGGATCTTACTTTCTCTGTTCCTCCCTTAGTTATAACCCTTTCTGTTACCCACACAAGGACCAGCCTGCCCTAAATGCACCATTAACAAAGCCAGTTTGAAACACTAAACCACCACAGTGTAGGCAGGCAGCAATCGACTGCAGCTCCTCAAGGCTGATAAACCCAGTATGCTGATGTGCCCAATGTTTGCTCACTAAGCATGAGAATGGCTCATTCTCAGCATTCCTGCCATCAGAAGAGCGAGAGAAATAATAAGCGAAGAGCTGAGAGAACATTTTTTATCTGTCTCAACATGTGAACCAGAGAAACAAGCCTGAGGAGACACAAACTATCAAGTACAAACTCCAAAAAATATTTTCAGTTTTCTGTCGTGTCTCCCACACACACGCATCTGAACACTCCTCACTAAACAAGCATATATGATTGATCTGGCATAGCTCTTCGGTCGATTCATTTTGTGCAATAATTCGGTGTGAATGCAATTACAAAAGAATACCTGAAAACAGGTTTGGAGGGATGAGCCAATACTTCTGTCAGGACCTTTCAATGCCACTTTCGGCAGATTAACACACACAAACACAGATAAGAGCAAACATAGAGCACAACTTGTCTCTCTGTATAACATCACACCTCAGTGTGACTGTTAAATCACAAAAGACAGATCAAGGTCAGGTTAATGTATACTGTATGTGAGGAAAAATGGCAGCACCTATCCTCCCTTTTTCTAGCTGGGTTTTACATAGCAGCACTGCTAGAAAAACAGGTCCACTGAGGTCCTCGTCATCTGTTCCAACTGCCTTAAGATGTCTGCGGTTATCTTGAGTGGAAAACCCAACAATAAAAGCATAAAAATGCTTCTACTTTGCTTCTTCACTCTCCCAGAAGCGTGATACTGCTCATACATGAATTACTACCACATACAATGATCCCTTGTAACACACACAATGCAAACAAAGCTATGAATGGGATGCAGCCCTGGCCATATGGCTAGTGTGACAAGATGAAATCTATAATAAGAAGCACACATGCAGAGACGTGCCACAAAAAAAAGCTTGCACTACCAACTTTTTACCCTCAAATTACAAACACATGTTGGATTATTCCTATCCAGTGAGTCACTTTGACTGAATCAAGGCGAAGCCTGTCAAGGTCAAGTTTGAATGAAAACGTTGCTTGTTTGGGTCATTGCTGCAAACAAAATTGATCTGTTTGTGTGATAAAGATACTATAAGAGTCTATAGATCAAAGTATGTACGAGACGACATGTGCAGGGTGTCTTTCTTGCTCAACACACAAGGCTCCATGATTAGAGGACAATACCCTTGTATTATCTCACCAATTATCTTTAAATTAGAGGCATGTCAAGTTAGCCTAATGACATGACCTGCATTACACATGCTTGTAAAAGTGTCTCTGCCTTTTCAGGCATTATTTATTACCCCTAGTTCCCTACAATGCAGTGCAGACAAAGATCTACACAGTAAAAAAAAGTAGCTGTTTTTCCTCTTTCTTGAATGTATTCAAAGGACAGGAGAAAGAGCAGCACAGTTTGTCAGTGCCAGCCTTCTGTGCATAGACAATAACAATACTGTTCAGGTTTTGCAATGCACAGCTGCAGCTACCTGGATGACTTAATCCTCTATAAACTTCAGGCTGCTGGTGAGGAAAGTAACCAGCATTTCACTTTTTTATTCCACCCACATGAAGTAATGAATAGAAAACACAAAACTAGGATACGGTTAGGAGATATTAAACCAGGACAGGACAGAATACAACATAAAATAAGGACAGAGGATAATAAAACAGGACAGAACAATAGAATAAAGCTATATATACAACAAGAATAAAATAATAAAGAATAAGTATAAAGTATGAATTAGAATAAAACACAGTAAATAATAGTGTACTAGGATAGGCTACATTTACAGTAGCCTAAAAGATAATAAAACAGGACAGAACACAATAGAATAGAACAGCCCCCCCCCTGCCCCCAACTCTACTCCCCCCCCACCCCCACCCCCCACGCACAGCCAAAACCCCCACCCCACCCCCCCCGGCGGCGCCACCACCCCCCCCGGGGGGGGCCGCGCGCGCCCCCCACCCCCCCGGGGCCCCCCCCCCCCCCCGCCCCCGCCCCCCGGGGGGGGGGGGGGCCCCCCCCCCACACCGCGCCCCCCCCCCCAACAAACCCCCCCCGCGCGCCCCCCCGGCCGCCCCCCCGCAAACAACACCACCCCCCCCCCCCCCCCCCCCCGGGGGGCGGGCCCCCCGGCGGGGGGGGGCCGGGCGGGGCCCCCCCCCCCCCCCCCCCCCCCACCCCACACCACGGCGCAAAAAAAAAAGAGGCCCCCCCCCCCCCCGCCGGCCCCCGCCTTTTCCCCGGGGTGACTCCTCCCAAACCCGTTGATCACTGAGAACAGAAGATCATTGGAAGTTCACTCCCAGTGGCATATTTCAAAAGTGTTGGCCTCTATGTCATGGCTGGTGTTTTATCTAGCCCCAAAACTCTTTAAATGTGCCAATTTGGGTCAACAGCCAACCCATTGTTCCAATAAATCACCCTTCTAGCACTCACTCTTTAGACTGTCCTGTCTTTACTCTGTTTTGCACTGGTTTTGTTTTATCTTGGCACTTTATCTTGTCTTGTTGCCCTTTAAATTGCTGCCTTGTTGCTACCTGCTTACTGATGTCATCCCTACTGTGTACTGGATGGATTGACTCTAAAGTTATCTGGAAGATTGGAAGTGTCAGGCAGCAGTTTAAAGCTGCACTATTTCATTTCTCCCTCATACAAATGAAAGGTTGAATTCACAGTCAATAAAACGCACACTTTCTCAATTAAATACACTCAGCAGTTCTGCTGTTAACAGCCTACTTAGTATGACTCTTCTCTTTGGTGCTCTTTCTGTGCTCTGCATTTGAGCCTTTACCATTATCCCGAAGTAATTTGCTCCTTTTTAGCAAAAGTTATAGGGCTCACTTCTTTGGAGACTATGTTCTCTACTGAAACATTATGTAAATGAGTCACCTGCTGTTTTTCTCCATGGCAAAACACTGAATCAGCAGGCTCCAGCAGTTCCCCTTGCTATATGAATCTTCTGCTACAGGCTTCACTGCTCAGTTTCTTTATGGGCTGGATTTGGGAATATTGTTTTTCTAAAGGCCATGAAGTGATAGTGCAGGTCATACTAAGACACTACATGTCCTTAATATGAACCATCATTTGTAGATACTGGAGTTAGCTGATTGTTCTCACACTTTTGGCCAATAGGTGAATGACTATTTAATATGTTTCTGAATTTTCTGCTCGGGCGAGTTAATTCCAACATTTATTTATTTTGTATAATTTGAAGAAAACGTCTTCAATCTAAACCATTTGTCTGTTTCACTCTCTTTATTTGTCTTTTTTATTTACTTTTTACTGCCTCTCTTTTAGATTCTCAATCAGCCTCTCTGTGTGTCACTCAGTGCATTCAAATACAGCAGCAACCATCACATTAAAACAAGGCGTAATACAGGCAAAAGTATATACGCTGTGTGTTTGTGTGCACTTGCCGTCCTTTGTCCTGAAACATGTCTATCAGATAGAACACACCTTGTTTCATAGCCCTCTGATAGCAACACACACAGACACACACACACACGTATGAATGTGATTGTGTATTCAGTCCTACTCCTAAGGGTGTGCCTCCTGTTTGAATGCACTCAAACTGCAGGAGCCATGTTTCTGGACTCTCACATTGCCTGTTTACTCTTTTAATTCATGCAAACGTGCAACTCTCAGCTTGACAGAGATATGAAATGAGAGTAGAGTGTTTGCATACTGCTGTGTGAGTATGACAAGTAGACTATGATTGTGTGCAATAATAAAGAATAGGCTTTACTGTGTGTGTGAAATGATATCCCATGAAAGAAGTATGAGTGCCAATAGAGAGACAGAGTGTCTGCTTACATGAACAATCTCTGATAACAAACACTAGCAGGTATACGGACGCTGAAACCCAGGGTGCGGCCACTCAAAGGAATTTGCTCAAGGCATCTTACCACACCCAATGTCTTTCCCCCCCCCCCCCTTCTCTCTCTCTCTCTCCCTCTCCCTCTCTCTCTCTCTCTCTGTCTTCCTCCCTCTCACTCTGCTCTCTCTCCCTGTCCTCCTCCTCTGAGTCACCTGGCAGCCATTGAACAGGTGTACAGGTTCAGGCAGAGTCCAGGCAGCAGCTAAATCCTGGCCTGCATCTCAACATGCCTGGCAGAGGAGTCTGCATTATCTGGGACCATTTGAATTCAAACAAGCTTTATTGACATGGCTGTGAGAGTTCAATGTTGACAATATAGTTATGTATTATGCATTACTAAGGTGTTGGGCTACCAAGCCTCCAAAAGAGCTTCAGAATCAAAATCACCAATAACTTAACAGGAATTTACTTCAGTACTTGAGAAAGTTAATACAGAGAGGTTCCTCTGCTCTTGTCTAGTCTGTCTATTCTTTATCTGTCTAAAACCTGCATCTCTGTGGCCCTCTGAGCTTTCCCAGCATGCTTTTCTTACGCTGTAATGTCACACCTGAGTATAAGGTGACTCTCTGGAGCCTGGGGCTCTGAGGTCATCTTTACACCACTGTGCTGGGAAGAAAGGTGCACACACGTCCACTTTAACACTATACAGTATACGGGTTGCTATGTATGTGTGTGAGGGGGTTGGCAGTGTTGTGTGTATATGGACTCTCATGCCAATGAGACGGCACTATATTCCCATTACCACCCACTATATAATGACATTTTACCTTTGGTTTCTTTAGTCTGCATTGTGTGCGGGTCCTTTATTTCCTCACAGATCAAGATCCTGCAAATGAATTCTTTGAGAGAGAGTAAAACATGATCCTCATATAGTAAAACAATAAAGTGAATGTAGTGTGTGTGGGTGTAACTAAGATACCTGATTACATAATTCCCACTACCCAAAGATAACACCCAAATGATCACTGACAAGTGAGAGCTAATGAGCCTGACACACCTGCATGATGCGTGTTATTAAATGTGTGTGTGTGTGTGTGTGTGTGTGTGTGTGTGTGTGTGTGTGTGTGTGTGTGTGTGTGTGTGTGTTCCTGCTTTGAGCAGAGCTCGAGACCTTGTCAGGAAACTGACAAGCATTACAATCAGTTTTAGGCAGGGTGGGGCATCATCATGAACAATAAACAACTCAGGTAGAAGGAAAGTCCCCACAGTTCATTTAAAGTAAGCATTTAAGTACGTGTGTGTGTGTGTGTGTGTGTGTGTGTGTGTGTGTGTGTGTGTGTGTGTGTGTGTGTGTGTGTGTGTGTGTGTGTGTGTGAGAGAGAGAGAAAAAAAAAAAAAAAAAAAAAAAAAAAAAAAAAAAAAAAAAAAAAAAATGACAGCGTCACTACATACCTGTGACAGGTGTTGTCAATCTGATGCTATTATTACAACTGTCTTGACATGATGTTAATGATTATTCAGGAAACACCGTGCATACAGAAAGGATACAAAGAAAAACACTTATAAGAGTAAACAAGGGTCTGATTTATCAAACCAGCCCGACACCATTTACATTACAGCCATCATGCTGTTACTACAATTTCCGCTCAAAGACTGGCATGGATTATTGTTACTACATTTACAACTACTAATTAATAACAATTAGCTTGAAACAGCAACAAATACTTCATGTGAACAAGAACAAACATGCAGACTATATGCAGACATGAAATAAAAGCTACTGATTCTTAGTAAGATATTTCTTTAATAAAAAATAAAAACTTTGGAACAACTTAGGTCCGATACATTACAGGTCTGGACTTGAGCTTTGTTTTAAACTTCACCAGATAGGATGGCTGTGCTCGGGGACCTCAGGGAGCACTCTAGGCTCTTACGGAAAGTTTATATATCAATAATGTGGTTGAACTTAAAACTACGCATACAGAGTAATTAATGATGTCCTAAAACAGGTTTAGGAGTGAAAAGCACTCCAGAATTACAGCAAGAGATCAAAAACAGTTTGACTGTCTTTCAAAGTACAAAGGTGACATAAGTGTTTGTACCAATAACTTGGGCTTAACATTTCCATAAACTTAATATGCAGGCCAAAAGTAGGTGAACAGGACTGGCGAGATGTAAACATGCATGCAATGCAACAATGGATATCAAACACTAAACAGAACTGGCTGACAAAGAAGTTTAAACTCAGCTTGATGGAGGCACCTGTTTCAAACAACCTGGTACCTGGTCACCATGAAGACGTTTCACCTGTATATCTGTACATACAGGTGAAACATCTTCATGGTGAAACTTTAACTTCATTTTATTGTTGATCCTTCTTTCTTTTCAGCTGGGAAACTTGTTGAGCAACAGGTTGTTTAATATTAATGACACTATTTTATCCTACATTTTCATATTTTATTCTGACATGGCAAAAGTGGGTCCTCTGGGCTATAGAGGTACAGTACATTAAAGATCACAATTCATCAGGTAATCAGTATGACCCTAATGGTCTCCAGTTTTCCAGTACATATGTTAAGTATATTTACATAATATAATACCAATGGAAAGCTGATTCAGTTTGCCTTCTTCTGAGAAATAGGCAGTGGTTGGTGGGAAATCCCATAGAGGTGTGGAGTAAGCTCTGGGAATGCGAAACTAGAAATCCCAGGACTCCTTAAATAGTACTTGTTTCCACTGTGCAACAAAAGATGGTCCACTTTAGCGTGTGGTCTGTGTGGAACAACCAGCTGTCTTATACTGCCCCCTACTGAAGTGACCTGAACTGAACTTCAGTGTGTTGGGATTTGTTATCACTTGCGTCACAAATTAAATAAAAAAACCACAGCAATTGATAAAATAAATGGACATTAATGGACAGGACAATGTCATTATTATAAGCATTAGGAAAATTGGAAAATCATCAAACAACATGAGCAGATCTACAGGTACAGGGTTTTTTGTGTGTAATACATTAATATGCTATTTAATTCTGGAAGGTGCGGACGGTTTCCTGAACCGAACAGAGTTTGAGAACGGCAACACAGAGCAGAAGGCGATGGAAATCTGGTGCGTGGCTCACACGCCGGATGTCAGGCAATTATCCTGGAAATGTACTTATGTTGATCTAGACTACATCTGAGTAAACATAGTCTAGATCAACGACAGTCCATTTCCAGGATAATTGCCGTACATCTGGCGCCGCCTGATGTCCCTCACCTTTCACTCTCTGTCTGTTGCCGTTCGCAAACTCTATCCCCTTCGAGAAACAACAACAACCTTTGAGCTTGCCAGTTCATGCCAATAGCCAGACAATGACTGATCTGTCGTGCAGTGACTCTGTACCGGGTGGGGGCAGCCTCTGCCCTCAGTCATAACTTTAGTCATAACTGTAGGTTCTGACTGAACATAAACCAACAGGAAATAAGGACTGTAGATTAAAAAATGAAAATAATACATTAGCCTACATTACATTTAGCTGATGCTTTATCTAAAGCAACTTCCATTCACGCACACAGATTGGGGCAACATCAGGAGCAATTTGGGGTAAAGTGTTTTCCCTAAGGACAATTAGGTTGCAGGGGTCTGGGATCGAACCACCAATCTTCAATCAAACTTTTTAGCTTGCACATAGACAACTTTAGCTCACACACAGACACGTTTTTGTGAGAGAACGTAGTGTGTGTAGTAAAAGTAAGTATGAAAAGAGTATGTGCATACATTCTTGACATATGGCCTAAACGGCCCCTCATACTGAATCACACCGTTCCAAGCTAGATGGAAAATGAAAGTATGTTGTTAAGTTTCGTTTTCCAGACTAACAGCTGCTGATAATAAATAGACTGCCTGCAGAGCGACATTCACAAGTCAAACATCGCTTCATCTCATCTACCAGAAGCTCATTAAGTATCTGATCACCGAACAACATGAGCAGATCTACAGGTAACACATAGTGTCTTTTTTTCTTGTGTGTGTATATGTGTGTGTAATACGTTAATATGCAGTTTAATTCGGTGCTATGCAATATTTGTTTTTGATAAATTGAGGCCATTATGCAACGTCAATATTTAGTGTTCATGTTTGGCTATATAAAGGCTAACCATCTTTTACATTTACATTTATTTTACATTATATTAATTCAGATGTTTTTAATCTGAAGATGGATGAAGGGGTTTGACCCTAATGTCCATAAGCAGGCTTGACAAAAAATGTTTTGACTCGGAACAATTGCCAAGCTTCCTGCTGAGAGTTTGGTCATTTACCCCGGAGGTCTGTTATTTTGATAGTGCTATGACAGAGAAACCATATGTTACTGAATGTAAAGCAATTTTTTATTTGCACTTGTGCAGACTGGGTTCCTTCCTTGTGGAAGGACACCTTCGACGAATTGTTGTACGATGACAATGAGCTGGACTATGGAGACCAGTGGAGTCTTAACTTTAACTACAGCCAGACAAATATCGTCACCAAAGAGGAGAGGAAAAGAGGCTGGAAGATCTACAGCCACTGTGCATATGGACAGTATGTATTGTTCTATATTGTCAAAGTATCAATATATATAACTTTAAACCATATACAGTAATAAACATTCAGATCAAGGAGGATAAAAATGTGCTGTACTGTAATAAGTATCGACAGAGTTTCTGTTTTTCTATATAGTAGTTGGCTGACAGCAGGATGTCTTGTTGTGCTTTCTACTCATTCCTGTTGCCATGACCGATCATATGATGATGATGTCATAAAGATAGGTCATGTGCAGTAAAACAGTGTCATTCTGTGGAAAAACTTGTTACTGCACCCTGGGTAAAGACTGCACTTGTTATCGTGCTTTCTGGTGACTTAGGAAAACATGATATAATTTAACCAACAAAGTTCTGGGAAGATTCATCCTTTTAAATTTTTGTTATTTTTACTTTTCAAAATTAGTCATAACTTGCAGGAAACGCTGCTTATCTGAGAATAGCTAAGGTAAAATTTCACCAACACTGAGAAGCTCTGACTCTCATTTATTGTCTTCTAATTCCTCAACAGTTTTCAGTGTGCGTCCTGCAACAAGATCTGGCCTTCAGCACGGGTGGTGGTGTTGTTCCGTTACCGGCTGCGGGGTGACCGTGGGACAGTCATCATGCGGCCCTTTGGACAGGCCTGTCGCCGTTGCCAAGACGATGAGTTTGACCTCCCTGGTTTTTCCAAGAAAGAGGTGGAAGAAGCCTTGCTCAGGCTGTTTAGAAAAATCCGGAAGAATTGCTACCAAGATGAGGACGACGACAACGATGATGGCTCATCAGCAAGCTCTACCAAAGTTTGGAGCAAACCTCATGAGGCGACCCTGTGTGAGGCCTGCATTATGGGCATCTGCTGTCAGGATGATTAGAAGTGTGTGTGTGTGTGTGTGTGTGTGTGTGTGTGTGTGTGTGTGTGTGTGTGTGTGTGTGTGTGTGTGTGTGTGTGTGTGTGTTTGTGTTGCATAAGAGAGAGATAGAGAGAGAGCAGAGAGAGAGAGAGAGAGAGATGCAAGGAGATGTTATGTGTTATGTGCTGATTAGCTGAGATGCTCCTTTGCAGTCTGCACCTTTTTACCTTTAAGGACCAATAATAACATTGTTCCAGTATTTGTAAAATTGTATGTCTTTTGTATTGTTGTCACTACTAATAAAGTCTTAAGTCTGACCACGTTTTGTTTTTGGGGTAATGATTATTTCATGAATTTATATATGAATATGGAAGACGAGTGGTGGAATATAACTAACTAAATGTAGGCCTACTCAACTACGTATTATCCTTGTACTTATATTCTACTACTCTACAGTTCAGATTCAAATATTGTACTTTTTACTCCACAATAGTGATAGCGGTAGTGACTAGTGACTAGAGGCTATTTTACATGCAAAACAAATGTTTAGTTTATTAAATATATGGGAGTTATATATTATCCTCCCCAGTTAAAATGATCTTCAACAACATAAAATGTTGGTTATAAATTAATACATCACTATTAACATGCCAGTGATAAGATACAGTGGTTCTTCCCCTTGGGGTCAGGACCTCAAGGGATTGCTGGATCAAGAGTCACAAACGCCAAAAAGGTGGTGAACACTATAATATATATTAATATAACGCATGGTGGGAGGGTCAATTTAAGTTTATGTTCATGTAGCATATATATATATATAATATATAATATATATATATATATATATATATATATATATATATTATATATATATATATTAAAAGGCACCTTTTATAATAGCAGCTAAAATACAATTTCACCAAAAAATGAAAACAGTAGCTACCGCTACACCAAACAAACTCAGACAACCTACCAATCAGGTGAGAGCTCTCCGTATGACAGTTGGTCCCGAGCATGCGCAGTACGATTTTCTCTTTGTCAGCCACAACAACATACTGAAGCGATCCAGTCAGTCTCGCCCCTCCGCTCTCAGTAGCATCATCAGCGTCCCCGCCGGGTCCGGTGGGAGAGAGGATGGTTCAGCGGAAAAGCAGCCGGGGATGCGAATGACAGTGATAAGATAATGGCCCGCGATTTACCCAAATTCCCGAATGTGCGACTAGTGACCAAGTGAAACGACCGTGTAAGTAAAACGGCGGAGATTTGATGTTGTCCTGCTGTAGGTAACGTTAGTTGAGGCTAAGATAACGCGCTAACGTGTACCTCAGGTTTGCTAGCTTCGGCAACGGTAGAAAGGTAGCTAGTCTGCTTAGGGTGTTAACGTTTTTCCACGGCGCCGTCACAGCCGTGAGAAAACGTTAACACCCAAGGTAAAGCGTTTTTATTAGCAGTATTTCGAAAAACCTGCACCTAACACTCGCTTTCCTGTTGTGTTAGTAATTCACACAGACACTGTCAGTGTGTTGAACAAAGGAGCTTTAACCGAGGGGCCGCATGGACAGAAACATACACAGAGAAGTCGGCTGCTGTTTGTTTTGTGCTCCATTTCATGCTGACACACTTCTTCAGTGATAACCACACGAGGTCTGACCTGAATATGTAGCTGATTGACGGTGACCTAGCTAATTTTGGTAAATGCCGAAGTGCTATTGAAGTAACTTACACTATGCAGCTCTTGTCTGACTTTAGCTCCCCCATAGAAGTTTCATGTCTCTTTTGACAAACTGGTTTTGTCAGTTTATGCAGAAGTATGATCCATACTTTGACTGAGGTGTCTGACTTGATGTCTATCAGATGACAGCACGTTTTGATAACTGTAAATGTACCACAGTGGGTGGTATTTGTTTTAAAGCCATGTAATGGTGAAAGTAGTAACTGTAGATTTGACATTTAAGGTGCTAGCAGGTAGGGCTTAAATGCTTAATGTACTTTAGTAAAGTCTACCGTTAGTCATAGCTTTAGCTTGTCATAGCAGGACTGTTAAAACATAAAACTGAGATACATATCAGTATAATATTAATATCTTGATATGACAGACCGCACCCCTGGTGGGACTGCAATAATTGTTTTGATTATATCTGAAAGGATCAGTCAGTTAGTTGATTGGCAGAAAGTTAATTGGCAACTATTTTTGTAACGACTTAATCATTAGTAGGCTAATTTATCAAACATAACTGCCACTCAATTTCCATCTTCTTAAAAGTGCGGATTTGCTGTGTTTACTGTTATTATATCACTGTTAAATGAATATCTTTGAGTTTTGGACTGCTGGTATTTTTCACCATTTTCTGACTTTTATTGACCAAACAGTTAAGCATTTATTCAAGAAAATAATTGTTAATTTTTTACTACAATGAAAATAATGGATATTTACTGTATTAATCTGATTAAATCTATTTCCCTGATTAATCAATTAATAGTTTAGTCTATAAAATGTCAGAAACACACTTTCCCAGATAGAGCACAAGGTAAAGTATTCAAATGTCTTGTTTTGTTGAAGCAGCAGTCCAAAACCTAAATGTATTTTTTAAAGAGAAAAGCAGCAATCTTAACACTAGAAACGTTGGAACCAGAGAATTATTGGTGTTTTTGCTTGGAAAGTTATATAATGGTTGCAGATTGGTTTCTCAGTCAATCGATTTATAAACTAACCATTAAAGCGTGAACCCTTTCTATACATATGGAAAGCACCAAGACAGTCACACCCAGTGATGTTGAATTTTGTCTAATGTGTGTATTTCTGGCTGGGTTCTTGAGAAACCAAGAGTGCCATGACTTGAGTTCTTGTCAGCAGGAATCATCTGACAAACATTTCCAGACAACATTCGTGTGTTTGGGATTCTTGAGCTCATGAGTCATTAAGTCTCGATTATCACACTGCCTAAAATGGGGAATACCATGTGTACAAGAGGCCTGTTATGTGTAGAACTGTGGTACCAGTGTAACATAAAATTGTTAATTTTCAATAATACAATTTTTAAATCAAAAAAGTTTATGAATTCAGTAATTCATAAATACACCTTTTTATTCCTGTCTGGTTTTACGGCTAATAGATTTGGTGTCCAGTCAACATGGATTGAAACACTTACTTAGCCTCACTCCTCCCGACCACAGAATGACATGTAGGCTCAAAGAGCTTTCGTAATAGTAGATAATTGCACTGTCACTGCCAAGTACAAACCCTGCGTTCGCTGAAATTCCAAAGTTCCTCCATGTCCAGACTTCCTGTCCTTATTTAGTATGAGAGACAGAGAGAGACTGGCGGAGATACACAGAGGAGTGAAGTGAACTGGAAGTAAACCAGTGTGCACAAAACATAGAGCCAAGCAGACAGACTGACCTATTATCTATAGTAACCCCCCTCATCACCACCACCCCTTTTAGATATATACTGTATACACACACTGCTGCATGCATCACAGGAGCAGAACGTAAAAGATGTTGGCTATTATTCGCCAGTGGTTGCAGCTTCTGCGCGGGCCGTATGTCTCCGTCTGTCAGTGTGTGTTTCCCTGTCTGTCACTGCATAGAAATGGGAGGCAGAGGAGGGGAGGCAGCCAGCCACGCTATTCAAATGTTCCAGAGCCCATCCAGCCTGCGGCCAACTGTAGCCGGGCTAAAAGAGGCTCTTTGTGAGGGCCAGACAGATGGCCATAGAATGAAGACTGTAATGATACCCTCAACAGCCCAATACACACTCCCAGACACATGCACTCGCATACTCATTTTTGTTTTTTTTTTTTTTTTTTGTGTGTGTGTGTGTGTGTGTGTGTGTGTGTGTGTGTGTGTGTGTGTGTGTGTGTGTGTGTGTGTGTGTAAGACAAGAAAGGAGAACACAGTACACTGATAAATATATTGATTATGTGACAAGAAAGAATGTTTGTTTCACCACACATTACTCTTGTATTGCATGCTGTATTATTTTTTGTGAGATTACAAATTCTTGTCATGTCATTTAAGTAAATTTATAATTGATAGGAAGATAATAAAAGATTATGATAACTTGTGAATCTACAGGAAGTTTATAAGCTGCTACAGGAAGAGTAAACTTAACTATAGCAGCCATAGCTGTGATTCTTTGGTTAGGTGCCTGAGAGGCAAAGTAAAACTGGTTTTGGCACAGCGTATTAGTGCTGCACGGTTTAACACACACTCAAACTCTAATATCTCCAGTAGCAGAAAAGTATGTTAACAGCCTTATGTGGGTAATTCTTCACAAACGCGGGGTGGCCAACTGTGGTAATATTGACCGTGCCTTTCATCAACTGACTAACTAGTCGATGGCTTGGATATCAACCCAACCCCTCTTGCCTGCCTTCTTTATAATTATCTCTCTGTCTTCTCTCTTCTTTCCTCTCTCCCTCCATTTTCCCCTAAGTGGTAAGATAACATCCTCACCACAACACATCATAATCGATGGATGGCCTGATTAATCCAGTCTCTCTCTCTCTCTCTCTCTCTCTCTCTCTCTCTCTCTCTCCCTTTCCACCTTTCCACCTGTCTCCCTACTTCTTCACTTCCTGACTTCTGTCTTGATTTTCTCTCTTTTTTTTCCTACCTTCACCTACTTCCTTACGCCCACTCATTCTTATTCTTTGCTCTCCTCATTTCCCTCTTTCCTCCTAATCAATCTTCCCCTCTCGTCTTTTACTTACAGGGCAGGAAAACGCTGAACCATGTTGCTCTAAGTTGTGACCTGTGGTGAACGGGGGAGGAGGAAGAGGAGGAGGAAGGAGGTGCAGGCAGGCAGACGGGCATCTGCCACAGCTCCCTTTAGGCGGCCCTTTGCAAGCTTGAAGCCATGGGCAACACAGCTACCAAGTTCCGCAAGGCCCTGGTGGGTGGTGATGAGGCCCTGGCCTGGCAGCTGTACGAGGGCAACCCTCAATTCAGGGATGGCCTGGACCCAAATGCGTCGTACGGAGAGCAGTACCAGCACAACACGCCCCTGCACTATGTGTGCCGCCACGCCATGACACGTCTGCTCAGGTACAAAAACAAACATGTTTTTTGGTTTGGATTGGTTGAGAATGTCAAAGGTGTTGATTGAATTCAACAGTAATTTATGAGGCTGCAGCCTGTAGTGTTGTGAAGTAGTTATCAAATGCAGTTATGCAAGTTAGTCATATTAAACTGAATAATAATTAGCAGGATGTCAGCTTTAATATATTTCTCATCATTTAGATAATATAGAGTCATCATTTTCATAATTGTGTTTTTAAGACAAAGAGGACTACTAAAGTCATGTTGACATATGCCAGACACAGGAGATGTGCATTAGCCATGAGGATCACTGGCAATCAGACAAAATTAGATCTACACAGACACTGATTAAAAAAACTGCAAATTACAGCTTCAAAAACAAACTAGAATGAGCAACTGTGACAACCTAAACAAGAAGCAGACATGAAAAGGGCACATTTTACACATGGAATTCAGTGTACTCGTCATGAGGAGGACTATTCAGCCTGTGAAAACATCTGTATAATGGTCTGATGGGGTTCTGGAGGAAGGTTTCTAAAGTCTAAGGAAATAACTCTAATGATGTCATCAGGGTTGTCTCTATCTCTTGATGTAGACTTCAAATTTATATTAGAAAGCATGCAGTACAAACTTTGGGCAGAGTTTGAAAAACCTGGACATTTAGGAAGCAGAGAGGGTCTAGAAACTCTAGGGACTAAAAAGTCAGGATTTCTCTGCTTCTGGTCCCCCAACTTAATGAAAGTGCATTTCTAAATCGCTGCAGTGCCACTTTGAGTGATAACAGATTTGAATTTATTTCATGGCTATTGTGCTGTAAGGACTTTCATTGCATGCATTGCTTGAAAAAGGTGTACACAACAGCAAACCCTACCTTGAATAATGTCTCAAGGGAAACAAAAGAGGGGAGTCACTGAGTCTAACACAAGCTAAACGAAAGGGGTCAAACTAAAAAATACTTTTACACCCTACAGAGATAATAAGGCTGCTGGCCATGACCAAGACAGCTGATTCAGTGACTCAATAGCTGTCCTTACCTCCTCCTCGCACTCTTCCTCTCTTTAGCCCTTTCTTTCCATGATTACGGGGGGGGGGTCAGAGGAAGCAGTTTGAAAAGGCCAGTCAATTATCTGTGCATCTGCATGTGTGCACACATGCATGTGTGTGCTTTGAGGGGAGGAAACTGTGACTCCACAACTGCTTAATGTGTCCGAGTCTGTGAATAAAACACAGTGAATCAATTGGTGTGCTATTTGTGTCCCTTCCTACTAACCTATAATGGGCCAGAGAGGCGTGCTGAACCCAGCTTTCTGCTCCTGATAAGTATCAGAGGAAATGCTTCTTTGTACCAATAGCTCGACTGGAAAGAGGCAAGCAGATAGATGGCCGAGAAATCTCAGACAAAATAAAGACTCATAGAGGACAGGCGTGGGCTGCTAGATGCAGAGTCCTGTTTTTTAGATTCTGCTGTACAGTATGTATATTCACCCTCTTCTAGATCCCATGGGTTGGATTGGATAGTAATCCCATGAGACGTGCAAACTGGGAAATCACAAATAGACCTATTACAAGAAAAATGGGTGTAGTTCAGGAAGCGTAACCCTTCCTCCACAACACAGTTGTGAAGGAGAACACAGTCAGAAATATGTAAATAACAACAGTGGCTTGGTTACTCATTGTGAACAATTGATTTCCTGTTGTTTGAAGAAGGCCAAGACATAAAGCAGATGTATTTTGTCAACCTACAGCAACCTTTTTATTCCCGTGTGCATGTCTTCAAGCTATTGGAGAGGTTTGGTTCCTTCTTGGTCACACACACTACAAACAAATTCAGAATTTCAGTGTTAATTGTTGTTCAGCGTGAAGCGTTTGAACTCTGCCCTGCCCTCGTCAAATTACTGTACGGTCTGAACAGCTTTGATACTCGAAAATTGCAGCAAAACATGAAGTTGTTTTTTTAGTAGACTGATATTAGGGCCATCCATCCTGAACATGGGGCTTTGTGCCTGTATGTGTGTGTAGAGGTGGGGGTGTTGAGAGGGGAATAATTAGTGATTATTGCTCTCTGGGTGAATTGGCAGTGCACTGTCATTAGGGGGAAGGCTTCAGGGGCTTGTGGCTGACAGGATAAGAAGGTCAAAAGTGGAAAAGCGGGACAGCAGTGGAAGAAAGGCTACATAATAAGGAAACATTCAAACACTAATTCAATAGTGGCTACTGCAGAGGGAGCAGAGAGGGAGAGGTTTTACAACATTTATTGTGTATTCAACCAGTGGAAATCTTATGACATCCTGTTATTTTCTTCTTTGTTGAACTTGCATTATTGTGAACTAGAAGGTCTTTTCAACTATTCGTGTTATACCACTGATGAAAAAGAAGCAAGCTTTTCACTACAGTTTAACGTGCAGCTGCATTAGGATAATGTAGAAGTAGGGTTTCACGATTACGATCGCAATGAGATTTGGATTTTGACTATTAAAATCAAAAGCAGGATCGGCGATTCCCTCAGTATTTTTTTTTCTCTCCACCCCCGCCTACTTCTCCGCGTCTGCCTTCCCGTGAGTGAGTTATGTAAACCAACAATAAAGGTAAAGCATGTGGGCTCCGACGGTATTTCATGGTGTGTTCATGTGCATCTCGGTAAACTAATGGTACAATCAATTGCACTTTGTTAATTTTGAAAAACTCTTAACTGTTGTTGTAAAGTACCCTTCTGCCATCTAGTAGCTCTTTTTTTAATATATTTTTTAAAGATAATTTTTTTTTGGGGGACATTTTAGGCCTTTATTAGCTGGGCTGCAGGTCTGAGTCGAACCTTGGGCCGCTGCGTCAAGGACTGAGCCTCTATATACGGACGCGCTCTCTACCAGGTGAGCTACCCAGGCGCCCCAATCTAGTGGCTTTTATTGTGGCATCGCTGCTCACTGCTGAAAAGAAAATGTTTCAATTGAATCGTCACCTTCAAATCAAAAGTCAAATCGTGGATTTGCAGAATCGTGACACACCTATATAGAAAAGCATGACAAAAGACAATGAAGAATTGACATTGTAGAGGAGGAGAAAAAAGCAAGTGTAGGATAGAGAAGGAGAGATGGAAGTGTAGAAATAAATTTGAAAAGAAAAAACAGAATGCAGGTGGAGCCAAGAGCTAATCAGTAAATGGAGGTTTACAGACAGAGAGCAGAGAAAAACTATTTACTAAACGGAACAGCAACGTGTGTGTGTGTGTGTGTGTGTGTGTGTGTGTGTGTGTGTGTGTGTGTGTGTGTGTGTGTGTGTGTGTGTGTGTGTGTGTGTGTGTGTGTGTGTGTGTGTGTGTGTGTGTGTGTGTGTGTGTGTGTGTGTGTGAGATTATCTCTGAGATGTTAAACAATCAATATTCTGCCATCCCCCCCCCCCTCTACTGCTCTTCTTACCCACCAACACTCATCTCACAATCCATCAAACTGCCATACTTCATTCTCATGTCAACCCTCCATTGTATTCCTTCGTCCACATCTGTCTTTCTCTGAAGTATGCTTCACTTCACCTTCCCTTTCACCCTCTGATTTAAGCCTTCTTTCTGTTGTCGTTTGTTCTTTCATCTCTTACCACATCACTTCTAAACTCAGTTTTGTCCTTATTCCTTCTTCTATTTGATTTAATCCCTTCTTTCTTACCTGCATCATATAGGTCCTTCCTGTTCAGTAAAGAGGGGAACCCCAACAAGCGCAATGTGCACAACGAGACGTGCCTTCACGTGCTGTGCCAAGGCCCGCAAATCCTGCTGCTGCCAGAGGGAGCACTGTCGCCACGACTGGCCCGACCCCAGAGGGACGAGCAGCGTCGTGCCGACTGCCTGCAGGTACAAGCACGCAAACACACGGACAAACATGCATGTTGTGAAAAAAAAGTGTGTTTACAAAGATGACATACAAATAATGTTGTGTGTGTATTTGTGGGTTTCCCTGCTGCCAGATGATCCTGAGCTGGACGGGGGCCAGGCTGGAGGGAGGCCAGTATGAGAAGGCCAATGTCAACGCCACCGACAATCACCACAGCACCTGTCTGCACTATGCTGCTGCTGCAGGCATGAAGAGCTGTGTAGAGGTGAGAGAAATTGTGCGGATCCCTCTGGAACTCAAACTCGCATTAGGAGGACATTGTTTTGTGTATGGCAGATCTGTCTGTGCTCTGGGTGATTGGATTTGATTTTACATCCTGTAAAATCTGTAGACAGTATTGTGCCACGCCTTGCATCAGGAGCATCTGCTCTGTGTTGCATTATTGTCAGATCCAAGTAGTGCTTCCTCCCTTGTTTTTCAAGATTTTACAGCTTTTGAATTAGGAAGAAAATCCACTTCCTGAATTTAAAGAAAATTTAGCTCAAGTCTGGTTTGGGCCGCCTGAGGGAATCCCAGATATTATCCTTTTTAAGTTAAAAAGTTTAAAACGCATTTCTTTTCATTCCCTCTCTTTCCTCTTTTACTCACCTCTTATCACACGTCAATCTTTTTCCAATTGACTAAACTTCCTTTTGACTCTTCTTGTATTTGCTCCCTTTCCTCTCCTTGTCGTTTTTTTTTTTATCTGTGCGTTGCTCTTCCTTCACACATCACTGTCTACTGCCCTTTATTGTATTTATTTTCTGTTTTCTGCCATCACATCTTTCTCTCTTCTCCTCTTTCTCTTGTTTTCTCTTGCCTCTCACTTCCTTTGTTCTCTTTTGTTACAAGTTCCTTCAATTTGTTGTTCCTCTCCATTATCCATTTCTCTTCTTTTTTTTTTTTTTTTTTCACATTCCTTTTGTTCTCTCTTTTCTCCCCTCTCCTCCCTCCCTGTAGCTGTTAATCCAGAGCGAGGCAGACCTTTTTGTGGAGGATGAGGACAAGTTGACGCCATGTGACCATGCCGAGCGGCATCACCACACCGAGCTGGCTCTCAGCCTGGAGTCCCAGATGGTTTTCTCTTCTTCAGCTCAGCAGTCAAACGCAGACGCACATGGTGAAACCAACCTGCTGCAATACAAAGAGGTGAGACCACAATTACGAGATTGTTTGGGGGTTTCTTGCTGGCTGGACCTTCCCCTTCTTTTATTTTTCTCTGTATCTCCCTAACATTTCAGCCTTATGAGGGACTGAAGCTTCAGGACCTGCGCAGGCTAAAGGACATGCTGATCGTAGAGACAGCAGACATGCTGCAAGCCCCCCTCTTTACTGCAGAGGCCCTGCTCCGAGCACATGGTGTGTTGAAGTTAATATTCATGAGACCTTCACAAACCCTCACAGCACTGTTGTTGTGATTGAAATATAGAGTATAGCATACATATTCCCTGCCTCTAAATGTGTGTGTGTAACCTCTCTCCCCTTTAGACTGGGACAGAGAAAAGCTTCTGGAAGCCTGGATGTCAGACGCTGATGGCTGCTGCCAGCGCTCAGGTGTGACTATGCCAACCCCACCACCCAGCGGCTACAATGCATGGGACACCCTACCCTCACCTCGCACCCCTAGGACTCCGCGCTCACCCCTCACACTCACCCTCACCTCCCCGACCGACAGCTGCCTCACACCTGGAGAGGAGGGCCTGTCTTCGGTGAGACATCCAGTGATGAGTTTTTAACTGGCATCAGTGTTTAAATTAACTTTTTAAAGATGCAGCAAATTTGTGTTATATTAAAGCTATAGTGCGTAGTTTCTGTCGCCCCCATGAGCAATTCCAAGTAATGACAACAAAACTGTCGGCACGTCCATATGATACAAGCCTTAAGTGATCGTGCACGCGCCCCCACCCCTCCTCCACGCAGTTACTTGTAGCCAAGGTGGTAAAAAATATGATGGACTCTTCAGAAGAGGTAATTATCTTCACTCGAGTTTCTGCGCGGGAAAGTCACCAGATGCCACAGTCAATCACAAAACCTACTTTTGCAAATTATTTAGTTGATTAAAATCATATTGATATTTCCCCTGGGAGCCAAATGTAGTAAACGATGCAGTTATCAATGTCCTATTGGGTTTCAGTCTACCTAAATGTAAAACCTGCCTTAGACCACAATATCCCCTGTATTTAAATGAGAGCCATGTGTTCACAGAGGACATGAATGACATGACTTAAACGTCCCATGGCATGAAAATTTCACTTTATGAAGTTTGTTTACATTAATATGCGTTCCCCCAGTCCTTATGAGGTCATAAGGAGCAAGATTACCTCCCCTTTCTCTGCTTTGCCCGCCCAGAGAATTTGGCCCACCCATGAGAGAGTGACATCATGGCTTTCAAACGAGCAAAGTGGCAGTTGGTCAAGGCCACACCCCCACCCTCCACCTTGCCCCCCCTCTCTCCTCCTCAATAGCTACAGACACAGAAATGGCACATACTAAGGAAAGCTCATTGTGGGACTGGATCTAGTGGCTGTAATTCTGCACCAAGGCTGAATTTCGGGAAAGAGACGTCAGATACAGTATTAAGGGACCACTAAGGTCTATATATAAGCATCCAAAGAGCACCATGTCATGGGACCTTTTAAGTGTGAAAAGATATTGCAAACTTGTCTTATTAGTTGAACTGTCTCATTTTTTTTATTATACAATATACAAGGTTGATATCTAAACTTACCAGAGCAAAGGAGGTCATCTGTCATCTTTCTAGCAATAATAATTCTTTCTTCTTTCTACTCTTTGTTGTTGTACATAAGCATCAGCCTCTAGTCCACTGTTGCTGTTGAGGCAGGTGTAATTACATATCCAGTACCTGTCTCGCTGTCTGCCTGCAAATGTTTTACTTGCATCAAAGTGTTCAGACCTGAAGTTGTTAGACTCCTTAAACATGAAGAGGACATTGGGTTGTATTGTAGGAGATGCATGGGATTTAATATTATTTGAAAAGCATGTTGGAGCTGTGTGGGCTTTTGGAAAAATTAGATAATAATATTGGATGCCCATAATATCACAACATGATGGTAATAATAAAATCTTATCAAAGGTAGGATTTATTGCAGGTCTGTTATATTGCTCTGCATCATATTCTATAGATGCTACTGCTATTTTGTCCATTCCCTGTGTGTGATTATGAAGATTATGAAGAACAACACAGCAAAAAGTATTCTATATATATATATATATATATATATATATATATATATATATCCATCCATCCATCCATTTGTTAGGTATAACTGTGATATAATTCAGTGCCAGACAAAATTTGAGCATCATCTGTTTATCTTCTGTCTCCCTGCAGTGTGGAATCTGTCTCTGCTCTATCTCAGTGTTTGAAGATCCAGTGGACATGTCCTGTGGACACGAGTTCTGCAGAGCATGCTGGGAAGGGTAGGGACCTATGTCTGTGTTTGTAAATGTTTCTGCATACTTCAATGTGTCTGAGCATTTATGTATAAATTTTTCTATGTGTGTGCATTTGTGTGTCTCTCAGGTTCCTCAATGTAAAGATTCAGGAGGGTGATGCACACAATATCTTCTGCCCGGCCTATGAGTGCTACCAGTTGGTGCCGGTGCATGTGATAGAAAGCGTAGTTTCCAGAGAGATGGACCAGCGATATCTACAGTTTGACATCAAGGTAAAAAAAATACACAAAAAAAACCCACACTCGTAGATATTGATGTTCACGTTCTTATTTAGGCTCACCACAGCTAAAGGAATGCTTTTCATCCAACTGTAAATTTATTTTGTGTGTCTTTGCAACCTTAACCGTTTTCTTGCTGCATATTTGTATACATTTGTCTTTGTTTTTTTTGGCATTTCCCAATCACTACGGCTTCTATTCCTTGCTGTCTGTCTGTGTTCTGTTCTTCCTCCTCTACCTTTTTTATATCTGTGTCCTCGCACTCTCTCCCATCTCTCCCCACTCTCTTCCCTCCCCATTGCAGGCATTTGTGGAGAACAATCCTGCTATCCGATG